>NC_050451.1:75404888-75484888 GCF_903995425.1 Onychomys torridus | reverse complement strand
AGGCGAGCCAGACTCATAAAGAAATATACCACATTTTCTCTCAGATATAGAACCTGAATTTAAAATTACACGTGTGTGTATGAGAGTGTTTGTGTGTTACATGTGCACCTGAAGGTCATGAAACTAGCCATCTCAGGCTAATCCACAGGAATTTATTCGGTGTGTTTCTCCCTAATTCCAGGTTCGGTGGTTTCACACTGTAGTTTAGCATGAAGTTATTAAACGCCAGAGAGTGGGAAATGCTATACAATGAGGCTTTTTACTCTCTCCAGACAGGCAGTTTACCAGCATTTTATTGGTGGCATCACATCACAGCCTATAAAGATGTCAACTGTCTTTGAGCTGCTCTGCAGTTTCAGTAAAAATTCCAGCACACTTTAAGAGATTTAATAATTTGATTCTAACATTTATTGGAAGAAAAAATAGTAACCTAAGGAAGAATACTGTATTTTACAACCACAAGTTTAGAAAAAAATGGTAATTTCAAGTGTCATAAAGGCATCTTTCAAATAGATCCTATATACTCTAGTAAAAGCAATATAAATGATGCAACCCTTTGTAAAATAATTTGGCACCATCTTATAAACATGAACACTGGCTTAACTCTATCATGCACTAATTTAGTTTCTCAGTTCTCTTATTATACATTTGTTCTCAGAAGTAGTATCCGTTTTCAAAACAGATTAAAAAATAATTAAATAGCCATCAAAGGAAATGATGCCTATTTACTGTAATTGCATATGTAATCAAAATGTACTAAAATCAATGAACAAACTAAAAATTTACAGCAATTGTTTCCTAGTCTAGGAAAGGGTGGGGGCCACAACACCTGAGTAGAATCATTCAGACACTCTAGTGTTTGCATCAGAAGAGGCTTCAGAGGCACCTACTTTACTATTAATCTTCAAAGCATATCTATATATACATACATCATACATACATATACATGTATGTACATATATCAATATTTTAAATAATTCATGTTTTAAAATTAATATATTGGTTTGGTCAGTGAAATTTCAGACTTGAAAAGCTAGATGTACAACCTACATAGCATGAACACACCCAAAGTCAAACCACAGACTCAGTTTGAACCCAGAAGTGTTAGTAAAATCATTTCTAAGAGGGAGAATAATGGAAAAACCACAGTTTACACCATTTGACGATTTCCCTTGCCAATCTCAACAACAACAAAATCCAGCTACACTCTGTGCCAAGAAGAGATGTGCTATCAACCAGCATGCATGAGCTAGAACACACTGGTCCCAGCACATGGCAAGCACCTTGTTCTGTGCTTTGGTCAAACAGCGCCATTCACTCTGGACACGGCCTCACGTTACTGCAGCTGTGCCTCAGAAACTTGGTCTTCTTGCTCTTCTCCTGCACCATATGATTCCTCTACACTAAGCAGAGCTGAGACAAGTGCACAACTCTGTACACCAAGGAAAAGATATGTCATGTTTTCTTTCTCCTCTCCAAACAAGTTATCTTAGAATAAAAACACTCCTCAAACTCAGTCAGAGAATTCAGGTGCTAGTAATCACAAGTACCAAATACATACATCTTCCATACACAATTACCAGCCAAAAAGTTCGATTAGGCCCCACTTCATATAATTGATATTCATATTGTTTTCAAATAGAAATAATAATGAATACGGCATGTGTGTTGTCTTATGTATACTTACTAAAGGTACACACATATATGACACATACATTCACAATATATGTGTATATTAAACCTTACAGCAGGAAGATGTGTGTACAGAGTATGCACACTCTGAGGGTTTTTCCCAAAAATTTATTTTTATTTGTGTGTACACGTTTGTCTACATGCATGTGCATATCTGCAGGTACTCATAGAGGCCAAAGAGGGCATCAGCTCTGGCAACCTGTACTTACAGGTGGTTGTCAATCACCTGCCATATGGATGCTGGGAAGCAAACACCAGTCCTCTGCAAAAGCAGCACAGTGGTGAGTGGGAAGCCAACACTCCAGCATATACACAGTGGAGTCTTAAGTTTCAAACAGGCCTCCACTGTGGAGACACACTCACTATTCCAGAACTGAAACTCCTATCTCTAAAAGCCAACAGTCTAGAGAAGAAAGCAAGTCTCCTGTCCCTGAGTTCTTCCTCCTGTACGTACTTCTAACATAAAACCTGTTTTATGGAGTTCTTCATCTCTTTCACTTGGCATAAATGTATATTCCAAACTGCTATAGGGTCAGTGAGATGGCTTGGTAAAAAAAGGCGTTTGTCACAAAGCACAATGACCTGAGTTCAAGTCTCAGGGCCCACATGGTGGAAGGAGAGACAACTCCCAAAAGTTGTCCTCTGACCTCCATACACTCACCAAGAGATACACACACACTCATATCCCCTTCTCCTTCCTCTCTCCCTTTCCCTCTCCCGCTCTCTCTCTCAGGAAAAGAATAAATTTAGTACTTATTTACCTGTTTGAATAAAATAAAACATTCTGGGGGCTGGGGAGACGGCTCCGAAGTTAAGGGCACTGGCTGCTCAGATAGCCCGGATTTCTTTCCTAGCAGCCACAAAGTAGCTAACAACCAACAGCCATCTGTGACCTCCAATCCTCTTCCACTGCCCTCTTCTGGCCTCCACAGTCAGCGGGCACACTGTGCTGAGCAGACAGACATACCTGCAGTTTAACACCTCAACAACATCCACTGACATAAATACTCCTGGCTGGGCGGTGGTGACGCATGCCTTCAATCCCAGCTCTCGGGAGGCAGAGGCAGGCAGATCTCTGTGAGTTCGAGGCCAGCCTGGGTGAGATCTACAGAGGGAGATCCAGGAAGGGCACCAAAACTACAACTACACAGAGAAACCCTGTCTCGAAAAACCAAAAAAAGGAAGGAAGGAAGGAAGGAAGGAAGGAAGGAAGGAAGGAAGGAAGGAAGGAAGGAAGGATAAATACTCCTGAAAAGAAAGCAGTACTGCACACTTATAATCCTAGCGCCTGGGAGCAGACGGCCCAGGGGATCACAAATTTTGGTGCACCCTGAACTACACAGCAAGTTCCAAATATTCTGGTTTACTTGGCAACCCTATCTCAAAAAATAAGAACAAATAAAGAAGCAAAAATGATTTTCCAGTGCTATGCTGTAATTTATTTAACATGCAACCAATACACCAGAAGACAAAGCTGGAGCTTGACAACACTGTTGATTCACCTGTGGAACTACAGGGTAAATGAGGATCAGTCACATATCCTCATGTAAATAAACCTGACAACAGAGGAAAAGAATTCTTTGCAGAGGTCATCAGTGACCGTGCTGCAGAAGAGAATGCAAACATGGGGGTGTCTCAACCCACAAGTGTGTCTTCTGTTGTGCATTCCACGGCTCCCATTAAAAGCAGACCTGGGTAGACAGAGCACTGAAAATACTCTTCTTTAAAGACGAATTGCGCTCCAAAGAGGTCAGAAGATTGGAAGAGAAGGTACACTGGAGTGGGAACTGCAGACTGAACAGCAGTGTCTACAGCTGCAGCACATCCGGGTGCCCAGGAACAGAAGCCAAACTCCCGGGGGTCATTTCCGCCTTAGCGTTTTTTCCAAAGACTGCACAGATAATAAAGTCCAGTCATTTAACATTAGTCCGAGGCGATTTCTCCAACAAGCCACCAAGAAGAGACCAGCAGAAGGTTTTACTAAACACAAGCTCTAAACACGACTTCATGTCCTAACGATGGAGGAGGTTGGACCAAAAGCATCAGGGATTGAAAGAAACAGTGTAAAGCGGCCTGGAGTCCTTTCTCATCTCCAACTGATGTGCACATACAACAAGACCACCGGGTGAAAACAATAATGACGTCTATGATAATAACACAAGGAAAATGTAGAGATTAGCAGTGTGGCGGTATATTTACTGTAGGATTGTAAAGAGCCTCTCCTTTAGAATTGTAGAGCCTTTAAAAAACGCCTTGAGTAATTTCCCAAACTTGAGATTCCTGAATAACAAAAGCAACAGTTATAAATAAAAACAGCACAGCAAACAAACTGCCCCGACTGCTCTGAGTAGTTAGCACAATGACACAGGAGGGGAGCACACGGAACGCACACCATGTCACATGTCCCCCGTGAGACATCCGGTCTCAGGTCTAGCCTTCACTACCTAGTGTGGTCCTGACAGACATACTTTCCAAAGTTCTGCTGCTGCTTTAGTTTTCAGAATTTATCTGCTTAAGACACTTAGAAGTTTTATTATTAAGCCCCAGTAAATAAAACACAAATTCCTAATTTTATTCATTTTTCTGAAAAATATAAGTCCATGCTTAATTTTAATAACTCCGCCACTACATGGGACACTAATAAACTAACCTTTACTGCAGACTAAATTAAGAAAGACACATAACAACTTGAGACTGAAAGTTGAACCTTTTCCCAGCTTTCTTCTTCTTTTTTTTAAATTTTTTTTTAATTTATTATATTTGTGTTTTAATTTTACACATCAGCCATGGGTTCCCCTGTCCTCCCCCCTCCCGCCCCCACCCCACCTTCCCCCAGCCCCTCCCCCCCATTCCCATCTCCCCCAGGGCCAAGACTCCCCTGGGGATTCATTTAAACCTGGTGGATTCAGTACAGGCAGCACATGAATTGTGAACCAAAGGCTGTGGAGCCCCCAACTGGATCAGGCCCTCTGGATAAGTGAGACAGTTGAGTGGCTTGATCTGCTTGGGAGGCACCCAGTCTGTGGGACCAGGACCTGTCCTTAGTGCATGTGCTGGCTGTTTGGAACCTTGGTCTTACACAGGGACACTTTGCTCAGCCTGGAAGGAGGGGACTGGACCTGCCTGTACATTTTTCTTCTTAAAAACATTCTAGGTTGGTTCCCTCAGAATTTTAAGGCAAGGCTGCCATCTTGTGGCTCAGGTTGGTATTGCTGAGGCTCTGAGCCAGTCACTTCAGTTTGCAAAACTGAAGCCTTAAATCAGTTCCACATTTTAAAAAGTCATATACAACCCTCAGTAAGAGGACTTACAATTAAAAAATAAATAAATAACTCCAGAACCTAACTGCTATGTAGCAATTTCCTCCAAGTTGAAACATTCCATCCTGGACAAAGACTCAGAGTAAACCCCTTACAAGCCCTTCAGAACTGAACCCTAAGATTGATGAGGTCCTCCCCAAGGCTATGGAGGTAGTAACTCTGCTGGAGAGCGGGGGAGGGGCCTTCATGAATTCCTGAAGGATGAGTCCTGATGCTGCTGAGCCACCTGCAGGCCAGGCAGAGAGCATCCTTAGCCCTGCTGGGGTGGACATTTTTGTGATGCTGCAGCCTGAGTCCACAGCCGCTCCTGCAGGTAATCCCTTTCTGATACCTCTGTAAGTCACTCCAATACAGTCCTTGGCCCACCAAATGGGACATCTGATTTGAGCACTGCTTCAGCTGGTTGTTGGCTCCCTAGCTGCAGTGACCAGACATTTGTCTCCCTCACTCCAGGAGTCTGTCACCTAACACACTTCCTGTTAGGCTTCCTCAGCAATGTGCAGAACTCCTCAAGTCTTACATTTACTATTCATACCCTGTTTTAAACTGCCATGAAAATAGCATTTTTTTAATTAAACAGAGAAAAACATTAAATAATTATACTGCATTTACATTATGACTATTTCCCATGGTCTTCAGTTTCTGCACTACTAGCTGTCCTAAAAAACACAGCTGGGTGGTGGTGGCGCACGCCTTTAATCCCAGCACTCAGGAGGCAGGGCCAGGTGGATCTCTGTGAGTTCGAGGCCAGCCTGGTCTACAGAGCGAGTTCCAGGAAAGGCACAAAACTACACAGAGAAACCCTGTCTCGAAAAAACAAAAACAAAAACAAAAACAAAAACGAAAAAAACCCACAAACCCTGCCCTAAAAAAGCTCAGCAAAGAAGCTGTGTGAGATGCAACATACCCCCCTTTCTTTCTCTCTGTCTCTCTGTCTCCCACCGCAATCTTCCCCCCACCCCGACACACCACACACACACACACACACACACACACACACACACACACACACACACACACAGCCTCCAACACTTAGGACCTAAGGAGGAAAAAGAAAAACGATTGGAACATGTAGCCTGATGGGGATGAGCCTCGAGGAAAACCTCTGTCCACCTTCTCCCGACTTCCCAATTCTCTGCTTGAAATCTACTGCCATGGTCAAACAGCAGCCAGAGTACACAGAAATTTCTAAACAATGTCACAGAGGGAGTGAGGGAGAACAGACCCTCAGGGGAAACGCTGTATTAATTACTAGTAGAGGTATTCACTGTTTGCAACTCTACTTTCTCCCAAATTAATCAGTGATAACAGCAATGACTTAGACATCAGTTGCAAAATCCAGATGACAATGTCTGTCTGAATGCCCAAGACATCTTAGGAATGAGACTGTAAATTCAGAGTAGACAAGTTATCATCTAACGACAGACCTACCACCATTTTTCTTACCTGATTACAAATCTACCAGCTGTCCATTCTCCTTCTAACCTGAAATGACCAAATCATGAAAATAGTGCTATCTTAGTCTCACTAATCAGAACAGCAATGACAAATTTTGGCCTTTCAGGAGATGAAATTCAGACTCCTCTCATCTACCTCCCAAGAGGATTACTGGTTTGCCTAAAGAGCTCCAGAACACCATGATGAGCCTCTGGCTAGGAAATAACTTCCAATGGGGCAGGGGACACTGACTGAGCAGAGGCTTTTAAAAGATTCGCACAAGGCAAATGGAGGGCGTCCCCACGAAGATGATGGCTGCCACTCCTCCCTTGCTCCTAAATACTTGGGAAAATGTTCCCGATCTTCAGATGGCTTTCTCTCTTAGAAATGGAAGTATCACAGTCAGCCCTGAAATTCAGTACAATCAGTCAGAGCAGCTCAGGCCTCCCTTGATCCTATCACAAAGATTAGTCTGGCTCAGGGAGGGTCAGGGCTCAATCCGACAATAAAAATGAGTCCACTTGCTTGCGTCTTCCACTGAATTCTCTTGAGCTCTCAGGAACCCAGCAGAGGTAATTTTAGGCACTTTTACATTTTTGAGACAAACACACCATCCTGCATGGTTCATGATATGTCAGAGTCACCATGTACACTGTGCTATATCGAACATTCCATGTGCAAGAACTCTTCTATGGCATAAAGGAATAATATTTTAATGATATCAATATCAACCTCTAGAAAGATGAAAGAACTTGCCAAAATTCACAAAATTTAATTATCTAGAGAAATCGGGTTTGAATAAGGCCAACGGCTGGACTCCTATCTTCCTGTCTGTTACAGGTCCCCATTACATCATCCCCTCCATACCTAATAAGAACCATGGCTCCCCCGCCTCTTCAGACACACACCATACACTTTCTTTTTCATGCTGGACAGAAGACTGGAAAGTTGCTCTCCAGTCTGCTGTGTTTGGGAGCTAACCATGAAATCGAGGTTACTTTGCGTTTCCCTCTCATTCTCCTTTCTTCTGCTGCTCACCTCCCTGACCAACATTTACTCCTTTCCTAATATAAAAGGAAAACTGGAGAATATCATTTTATACCAAAATCCATCAATTACATTTCAGGTCCGAAGCAGTTAGTGAAAGGAAAATATAAGCAAGACAAATGACAGAAAAAGAATCGTCTAGCTAGTCTGCTATTCTTTAGAGCAGAGCCTAGCATAATCATCATCAGAGAGGCTTCCTCCAACTACAGCTGATGGGAGCAGATGCAGAGACCCACAGTCAAACATTAGGCTGAGCTTGGGGAATCCTGCAGAAGAGCGGAGGAAGGATTATAGGAACCAGAGGAGTCAAGGACACCACAAAAAAAAAAAAAAAAAAAAAAAAAAAAACCACATAGAATCAACTAACCAGGGTCCATAGCAGCTCACAGAGCCTGAACCAACAATCAGGAAGCCTTCAGGGAATGACCTAGGCACCGTGCATATAAGTTATGGTTGAGTAGCTTGGTGTTCTTGTGGGACTCCTAACAGAGGGTGTGGGGGGTGTCTCTAATTCTTTTGCTTGCTTTTGGGACCCTTTTCCTCCTACTGTGTTACCTCATCCAGTTGTAATATAAGGGAATGTGCCTTGTCTTATTATACCTGTATATGCCTTGTTTGGTATTCCAGGGAGGCCTGCCCTTTTCTGAAAGGAAACAGGAGAAGTAGATCTGGGGGAGAGGGGGTATACAGGAGGGGAAGCTGCGGCATGATGTAATATGTGAGAGAAGAATTTTTTAAAAAGTAGAATGATCTAGCAATATCTATTTCATTTGAAAGGGATTACTTTATCTACTTATTCTATATATAAATTATCATCATATTTAAGCATAATTTACATGATAATTGGCAAAGCAAAGTAAAAGGCAGATTAATAATTAAAATAGCATACTTACTAATACTTCCCTATAGCATATTTACAGAATAAGATAAAGCTTATTTTAAACTAGAACTACAACATATGCAAATTAATGGTAGATGATTCTAGAGTCATGTCTTTATAACAATCAGGCATTATTAACAGGATGAAATGCTAGCCAGTAAATCTTTCTAATAAAAGCACAAATAAGGTGTAGTGAGCTGCATTAATCTTTAATTCATGTCAAATATATATATATATATATATATATATATATATATATATATATATATCCCTTCAATATTTAGCCTAAATATAGCTGTATTCAAATAAATTGTGTGGAGTTCCAGCTAATGGCCAACAAAATCAGTACAATCTGTGTATCAGCTTTTAAAATTTCTATTAAAATTGTTTTGAAAACATTTTCATTCCTGCTGTGAGAGCAATTATATCTGGTCATCAGCAGCTAGTAAAGGGGAAAATATAGTCAATGAGAAAGAACAGAAAAAAAAATGATCTAGCAATTTCTATTTCATATGAAATGGGACTCTTTTACCTATTTATTCTATGTATAAATTAGCATCACATTTGAACATGTTTTAAGAGATAATATGTACCACAGAAGATTCCAGCTTACGAAGTTTTTTTGTTATCAACTGCCTTCAAAGGAAACTTTTATAAAGTACTACACACAGTTTTAGAAGAAAAACTGTGCTGAGAAGTGACCAAGACAAAAAACATCTCCATCTACTGGTGAGCTCAAGGCAACGCGGGCATTTCTGAATCTTAAGGTCAGAGACATGGAAAAGCATTGTTACAGTTAACTCATTTTCTTTCTTTCTTCCATTGTTTTGGGCGGGAGAGGGTTGGTTTTTTGAGAAAGGCTTTCTCTGTGAAACTCTGGCTGCCCTGGATTTGCTCTGTAGACCAGGCTAGCCTCAAACTCAGAGATCAACCTGCCTCTGCCTCCTGAGTGCTGGAATTAAAGGTGGGTGCCACCACCGCCCGGCTGGCTCTCATTTTCTTAATAAAATGAGTATACGGATGTGCATGCACTCTTGTGTAATTACTGTTCCCATCAGGGCTGGCCACAATCATCACCCAATCTGCAGTTATAATGCAGGGGTTTTCTACGGATGTTTCTGGAACAGCAAGGCCAACATCCCCTTAAAAGTACCAAAACTGCAAATGACCAGGTTCCAACTTCATGCTATGGAGCTGGAAATTCAGGTAGGGGGAAGGACAGTTTGGGGACCAAGGCAAACCCAGCAGGAAACTACACCTAAGAACAACTACTTTTGTAACCAAAAAGTGCAATGTAAACAAACTGGAGAGGATGCTGTAAAACAGACTAGAAAGCAGAAGACAACACTTGACACTAACAATAAGCCGAAGTTCCAAGACAAAGGGAAGAAGAGGTGTGGCAATGTCAACTCTATAATGAACTATCCAGAGGAAAGTAACCACAAGCTCTCCACTCCCTCAGAAGGAGCAGAAAGAAGACGTCATGGTCTATAACACAGCTAAGAAACTAGACTAACAGTTCAAAACATTATCAACAGCAATGTTCAATTCTTTACTAAAACAATATATATTTCAAATGTGCAGGAACTATCATCCATACCTGGTTATCTTTAAAAGGTATTCCCATATTTAAAATATGAGACCTCTAAGTAAATCCATAATACAATAATAACAATAAAATAATAATAAAAAATGATATAATAATAAATAAGACCACTAAGTAAATCCATAATAATACTTCTATGTGAAACACACAGTAACAACAATAAACATGCATCTTTGCCAAACTGCTAATGACCTCATAACCTTATACTTTTATATTCATAAACATACTGAGTAAACTTAGTAACAGCTTATGAAGGAAACTACAACATAAACAGACAACGTGATGAGTGTTACATGCCAAGTTTAATACACCATATTTATACTTTGTGAATGAAGTTTTACTTTTAATAACATCCTATATGTGAAACAGAACAGCATTATAGTTCTGTGACCTCCCAGCCTCTCTTCTAGTAACTTAGGGCACACTCCAGCTTTTTATGGCAGTCAGCAAAGCTCGAGAATCATCTTCCTTCTCCTTTACCTTTTCTACCTTTCCGCCGTTGATGTCACTGGGAAGGAACTTCTTGCCAATTGTTCTCAAATCTGTCTAAAATAAATATTTCATTATTAAAATAGAATTATAGAAAAAGTATCTCTAAATTCAGTCTTAAGAACAAAAATTAAGAAAACATCTTTAACTAGTTATAAAATGTCTGCAGACAGTCACAGGTCTTGGTATTGGGTAAAGTGCACCAGTAAAGTGGACAGTGAAGACAGAGGCGTCCTATGTCTTCTCTTAGTCACTCTTCTCCAACAAATGACATCCATCGTGACCTTACTGAAAATTAATGCCGTAATCCCAAATTCCAATGACAGCTTTGGACAACAATAAACACAGTGTATATGTGTGTATGGTGTGTGTGTGTGTATATATACATAGATGTGTTTAACAACTAAATCCCATATTATCTTAATCTCCAAAGACAGGAAAACCAACTACCCCACCAGCTCTGACACTCCTAACATAGCAGAGCACAGGAAAGAACGGGGGCCAGTGTTACAGGACAGCACAGCGCTGACCTTTGCAGTAACAACATTCTCCCTGCTTGTGTAAATCACACAAAGAGAAAATGGTGAGTTAATGGCTAACTATGAAAATGCAGAAATATGTGTAACTCAGCAAATCATTGCACACAAAAACTAAAACAGAGACTGGTTACTAAGGTTGCATCACCTCTGCTAAAAAGAAGACTACACAGTCCATATAAAAAGTTGGGCTTTTAAGAACAGTATCCTCTTCAGAAGTAAAAACCTAAGATAATTTGCAAAGTCTTTCCATGGAGTACAGATCTCAAGAGAAATAATATACTGTGTTTTCAAACTTACTAAACACTAATAGTGCTCAATAAATTAACACTGCTCTTGATTTTTGCTCAGCAATTCAAGTATTTGAACCTCAAACTACATGCAGGAGTCTAATGCCATTCAATAACATTCTTACTTCCTTACTTTAGAGATAAAAAAGTAAATGTCTTTTTCAACACAGAAATCAGAGAGCATAAAGGAAACATCTAAGGAGAACTAGAAGGTAGATTGATGGCTCAGAGGTTAAGAACACCACTTGCTCTTGAAAAAGACCTGGATTTCGTTACCAGCACCCATGTGGGAGCTTACAACTGTCTAAAGATCTGGCAACCTTATTTGACTCCCCAGAGCACCAGACACAAACATGGTGTACATTTACACAGGCAGGGAGAACATTCATACACATGGGAGAAAATAAATAAATCATGCTTTTTTTTTTTAAAGACAAATTAAATAGAAAACTGGTTTAAAGTATTATCAGCTTTTACTATTACAAAGCTGAGCTGGTGGCGCACGCCTTTAATCCCAGCACTCGGGAAGCAGAGGCAGGCGGATCTCTATGAGTTCGAGGCCAGCCTGGGCTACAGAGTGAGTTCCAGGAAAGGTGCAAAGCTACACAGAGAAACCCTGTCTCGAAAACAAAACAATACAAAGCTGAAAAGGTGGATTCTACAATTAATAAACTTCTTTACTTCCCATTGTATTCTGTATGATATTCACAACTATCTAATACTAGGTCATTAAATTCAACAAATATCTCTATAACTTGAAAAGGGGAAAAATCAAAGATTTCCTCTAATTATTTATCATAAAATACAGTTTATGGTGTATTTTTCATTGGAATAGCTTTAAATTTTAAAAAGGGCCAAATAAAGTGAATAAACTTAACCTACATTGAGGGCAATCAGGATGACGTCATTTATGCTGACTTTGCCAGGAGAGCTTGTACAAGCTTCAATGCCTTCATCTGAAAGATACCTGTTGAAATAAAATAAACAGCTTAAAATAATAAACAAATTGACAGTATTATTTTCTATTAAATACTAGGAAAGACTACACATTCCAGTCTGTATACTATTCTGATACTAGTTCAGAATATATGTGTGTGGGGGGGGGGGGGGTATGTACCCTTAATGAGCTATTGTGTAAATAAAATTATCCATATGCTTTCTAAGAAAAGCTACTTACGTATCAGCCTGCCTATGAGCTACTCTTTGGAATAATATAAATATAATTTCTGATATAATATCTGTCAATGTGGTAAGCTTTTAAAAGAGGGTGAACTACACTGTAAGGACTAAAGTAACCACACTTTTAAACTGAGTTGAGCCAACTAAGAATGAGAAAATCCCTCCTGGATACTTGTTTGCATTCTCTTCTCACATCCCTTCTTAATATCATGTTCCCAAGAATTCTTCAGTAAGCACTTCTGACTCTAAGAGACATAAGGAAAAGTAACCTTTATAGTATAGCCTTTGCCTTTTATGTCTGTTTTTTGAATCAGTATCTTATTATCCTAATGTTTGTTTTCTCAGTCCAACTCAATCTTACATCTGGACAAAACAGTAATTAATTCAAGAGTGAAGGAACTGTTGTATCCAAAGGGGGGAGGGGGGACTATTTCTACACATTCAACAAACCCATATGCAATACAGGGCTTGTTTGTTTGTTTGTTTGTTTGTTTTATAAATTCTATGATTCAAGTTTAAACTAGATTATAAAAACATCCATCTGCTGCAAGAATGTAAAACATCGGTAGCGAACTCCTGCCCTCCGGGGTTCTCCCATTACGTGTAAGCCTGTGTTTAAGACCTCCTCCCTCCTTCAATAAACGGCATTCGACATCCAAAACAAAAAAGGGAAAGAAAGAAATTGAAGACAGCGATGTTCTAAAACAAGAAGTAGTGATGGTGTCATGGGCCTATGAGGATGCTGGACTAAAGTCTATCAAATTGTGCAAACAGGAAAATTGTATACTATGTGAATTATCCGTCAATAAAGATCTTATATATAAAAAAAATCCATCAGCATCTCCAGTGTTTTGATGGTCAGCATAAATGTGTTTAACCAATAGGCTAAAGCCAGCATCCACCATCACTGCCCTCCTGCTCCTAGTCCTAGGAAAACTGGTCTGACAACTAACCCAGCAGTTGTCCGAAACCCATTCTACCATTAGAGTCAGCAACTCTACCATTAGCCTCCACTACTGCACTAATGGTAGGACATTTATCAATGTAAATTTTTTACATGATTTGCACATTTATTTGAGGTGTGTAAACATGTACTACAGTGTAAATGTGGAAGTCAGAAGACAGCTCTATGGAGTTATTTCTCCCCTTCCCCTTTTAAATAGGCTCCAAGGAGCAAACTTAGGTTCCCAGCAAGTGCCTTTACCCACTGAGCCATCCTGTAGGCCCACAATGTGAATCTTATCTGGACACAGAAAAGAAACAGAGTGAACTAGGCTGGCACAGTGGCACACGCTTATCCTCTCAACACTGGGAAGGCAGAGGCAGGAAGACGGCCATAAGTCTGAAGCCAAACTGGTCTATGTGAGTTACAGGTCAGCCAGAGTTACAAAGCTAGACACTGTCTCAAACACAGACAGACAGACAGACAGACACACACACACACACACACACACACACACACACACACACACACACGAGAGGGGGAAGAAGGAGTGACAAATAGCTGGGCAGACATAGGAAGAGGTAGGAGGAAATAGAAACTTCACAGCAGAGGATTAAAGATATCTCCCAATGAATATAGCCAGTGAAAATAAATGTAAATAGTTAGGACTATATAAGAGAGTAGATCAAAGATGATAAGTCTATGACAAAACCCAGTATATAAAAGGAAAGTGTGTGTGCGTGTGTGTAACTACTAGGTACTACTAATGCTTCCAACCATGGTAGTCCTAAAGTAAAATGATTAATGAAAACAAGCACTTCAATGTGTGGCAGAGAGAAGACAGTTCTTAAGTATGTAAGTCAGCGACTAAAAGTAAACAGGTGGTGGACAGGACCCCAGTGTGTGAGGGACCACGTGTAAAGTAAACTCAGATGTCTAAACATTACTTAGAAGTCAAAACAGTTATGATAATTTCCTTTAGTCTCTTATTTTTTATCTGCTCATAAATATTAGGTGTACATGAAATTCTAATTAAGCATCATCTAAATTTACTTCTACAAGTATTAATTAAGCCCTATGATATAGAAAGTATGATGTGAATCAGAAATTATTAGTAAAAGGATGAAAACTTTACATTGTCCTTCAAGGAGTTGACTGTCGTCTACACAGTTTAACATAACATACAGACAGGTATTTACGAGGCCAAAAGAGCTACCCCTAAAACGTTAGGAAGGTTAAGGCAGTTTGGAGAAAGGAAAAGTATATGCACAGGGAGTATTAAAAGCCAAAATATGAAACTGTGAAACTATCCTTGAGCATCCTGGCTGAAAAATAAGTTCAGACATACAAGTCCAGTGTGTATCTAATTTGAGGAAGGAATAGTAACTCCAAGGGAAATGGATGATATGTTAAATACTGATTGAGTGATTACAAAACCACAACTCTCCAGCCTCTTGCACATGGGGACACAGCATGCAATGACTAACAGAATACTGACTTGTCTCCTAAAAAGGAACCCTTTAGACAACAAGACAACAGCCTATCAAACAGACAGACATAATCTTTAAAAGTAACCAAAATTCGCATCATCAATTTTACATATGAAGAAAGAAGTCCCAGAGACATTAAACTTGCGGAAAACACAAGCTTAGTTGATAGAAAACTGAAGCCAAAAATGCCAATTCCCACCTCAATAGTCTTACCACTGGAACAGATTCTAATTTATCAAACTACTAATTATTTGTAAGAATATGATCTATACAAGCCAACTGTGATGGCTATTCTTTTTTTTTTTTTTTTTTTTTTAAAGCTGAGGATTGAACCCAGGGCCCAAGCGCTCTACCACTGAGCTAAATCCCCAACCCCAATGGCTAGTCTTGGTTGTCAACTTGTCTATATCTGGAATTAACTAAAACCCAAAAAATGAAGGGCTCAGCTGCTGTTGAGGGGCTTTGCTTAATTTGAAGTGGGAAGATCCTCTTCTAATCCTGCTCTTTGAGGTAGGAAGACACACCTTTAATCCAGACCATTTGATCTGGGAAAAGCCACGTGTAATCTGGGCCACACCTTCTGTTGGAAGCCTATATAAGGACCTGGAAGAAGGAAGCTTTTGCTCTTTGCCTACTTGTCCTTGCCCTTGCTAGCAAGTCCACACTTTCACTGGCATTAGAGCCTACTTCTGCAGGATTCCAGTGTCTACTGAAGACCAGCTGAGACATCCAGCCTTGTAGACTGCAACTACTGGATTCCTGGACTTTCCATTCGTAGGCAGCCATTGGCGGATTAGCTGGACTGAAGCCTGTAAGTCATTCTAATAAATTCTTTCTATATAGAGATTCATTCTATGAGTTTTGTCACTCCAGAGAACCCTAATACATCAATATTTGTGCAATTCCATTTCTTAATCAATTTGATACTTAACACAGATACACATACACACACACAAAATCAATCTATCTATCTCTATCTCTCTCTCTCCCGCCCCACCCCCCAAAAAAAATTCAATCAATAAGCTCCAAAGTGTACTAAACAACAAACAGTATAGTTTCATAGTAAAAGATCAGGGAATAAATATAAACTACTGACGAGAGGAAAGGCTATTAAAAACAATTAAAAATACCCATTCTTAGAAAACTATAAAAAGAGAAAGGTTGTAAGTTCTTCAGTTACAGTTCCCATTGCTGTGTCCAAATATCTGACAAGAAGGAACTTGAGCATCCAGCTTTAGCAGGGATGCAGGCTACCATGGCAGAGAAGACATTAGGAGGCAGGAGGATAAGGCAGACAGTCACAGGTATACACACTCAGGAAGCAGAGGTCAGGAAGTCAGGCCCATCCCAACTGACTCACTTCCTAGGATCCACCTCCCAGAGGTCTTCCATCCTCCCTAACAGCTCCACCAGCTAGGGATCAAGTGTCCAAACACAACAGGGGAAATTTCATACTCAAACCACAACACCATCACTAATGAAGGGAGAGGGACAGCCTTCACAGATATATGCATGTGAAGTATCATGTGGTACCTTTCTAACACTGCCTAGTAAGACTTTCTGTGTTTAGCAAATTACAACGTGTGTCTGAGTCTCAATTTCCAAGCTTAACAGGTCTCCCTGCTCACTTTCTAAAGCTTACCCCAGCTTTACTGAAGACCTATCAATCAACAGCATCCACTCACAGCTCTAGTTAGGAATCCTTCTATAAATACTTGGCCATTTCACAAAAGGACTGACCTAACAATCACTGTGTGGCATTTACATATTACATTGAAAAGGTCACTATTAACAATGAACAAAGCCAGTGATAAAAGTAAAAGTCATAAAATCTACTGTAAGCTACATCACAGAACTCAGAAACCAGGAACAACAGTAGCCACCAGGTCAGACTGTCACCAGGAAAAGGAACTGAAAATTGGGCAGGTTCACTGGATAAGCTCCTGTACACACCTGCCCATGGGGCCACCAGGGAGAGGAATTACAGTCAGTTCCTTGTGCCATCTTTGTCTCCAGACCCCAGAGAGCTGGTGCTATTAAAACAGCCAACAATGCAGTCACCTGTGCCTTCTCCATCAGAGAATTTGGAACAGTAAAATATCACAAAGCCCTCACCACTAAACTACAAAAAGACATCTGAAGATATTTTATTGACAGGCAAATACTGAAGGGCTACATTTCTGCATAAAAACAATTTAATAATATTTCCTTGCTAGTTGTATCTTCAAATAATGACACTTTAAAACACAAGCTTAATCAGCTCACAAAAATTTCAAGAAGGTAATTAAAAAGAAAGAAAGAAAAAAAACAAACAAACAAACAAACAAAAAAACTTCCTTGGAATAGTCTTCCCCAGGGAAAAGCATACCAATTTTTGATCCAATAGCAAATAGTCAGTCCCGAAAACACATATACAAGTAACATTATACACACAAAGCTTGTACTTACATATTTTGGAATATATATGCATATACATAAATGTATGCAACAACAATTAATGAAAACAGAGGCCATTAATTTGCAAGAGAGCAAGGAGGGGTATATGGGAGGGTTTAGAGCAGTGGTTCTCAACCTGTGGGGCATTCCAGCCCCAAAGGGGTCACACAAAGGGGACAACAAAAATGATTTTATGGTTGGGGGTCACCACAATATGAGGAACGGTATTAAAGGATCGTAACACTGGGAAGGTTGAGAACCTCTACGTTAGAGGAAAGAAAGAGAAAGGGAAATGATGTAATTATATTTTAATCTCAAACAAATAATAGAAATTGTTTTGTAAATGTTTCCCTTCATTAGCATTTCATAAGAAAATGCACTTGCCCCAGGCCTGACGAATCTAGTTTGACCCCTGCAAGCCATAAGGTAAGAGAAGCGACTCCCAGAAGTTGAACTCTGACCTCCATGCAGCACTATGACCATGGTACATGAATGCCCACACAAATACACAGGGGTGGGTGGGTGGGTGGGTGGGTGGGTGGATGCATGGATGGATAGATGGATGGGTGGATAGATTAGACAGACAGACAGACAGGATATGTAGATGATACATACATAGATAGTAGGTATGTAGGTAGGTGGATGGATGGATGTATCGATGTATAGATAGATAGATAGATGTTAGATAGATAGATAGATAGATAGATAGAAAGACAGATAGATGTGATAGGCAGATGATAGCTGATAAAATTTCCTTTTTCATATAAAAAAGGATAGAATTCTTAGCACTACTTAACTGACAATCCTTCAAAAATAAGCACTTAAAATTAGATGGAAAATTATACAGTCCCAGAGCTTACGGGCCACTGCAACAACAGCCTTCAGCTCACTTTCAGAAACAGACACGTTCAAATGAGTTCAAAACTTCCAAAACTCTGAATTGGCCAAAAACTGGGATAAAAGACAGGCTATCATTTCAATGTCATTTGTCAGATCCAGATAGTGGGTCTCCATTAAAATACGCTTTCTCACCAGTATGATCAAAACAGAGCCAGCTTGCCCTGATCTGTTCTCTGATAGCCAGGAAAATCCACATCTACCGGCTGGCAGACACATGCAGGAAAAGGAAAAGACACATGCACACTGTGGAAGGCCGCCCTGCTACAGAACGCAGCCATAACTCAGCTTCAGCTGACTGTTTGCATGAGGATAGGCAAGGCAGCTGTTGTCAGATCTGATTTTTAACCTTCCTGTTTTTGTAAAGCAATACACAAGCCAAAGAAAACAGACTTCAGCTGGCATGAGGAATGTCCGCTCTGGGCTTATTTAAGTTAGCCAGCCACCTATCTGCTCCTGTTCACCTCCAAGCTGTTTTGAGATGCAGTGTGGTGACACTGTGAGGACTTCACAAACACTCAACAGTCACAGATGGCCTTTTCAGGGAAAGGTAGACTAAGGTATCTTGATGCTGTTTTGTATAGTATGGGAGCACAAAAACACAATCTGACCTGCAACTAATGTTCTTACCAGGTGGCTGTCAGGCTGAAAGTGCCAGATCATTTATGCTCATGTTTGGTAAAAATAATCCACAATTCAACAGATAGGCAGACACACAGACAGACAGATTTGGGGGGGTGGGGGGGGGGGACGACTTTAAACTGCCAGGTTACCTCTAATGGTCCAGAAACTGAGCCTAAAAAGAAAAACTAGTTTTTCTTCCCCTCCAGTCACCTCCAGTCACTGGGATAATGGATGTCTACTTAAGTGGAAACTGAAAGGTGAACTTGTAAAATAACAGGACTGAGTCTAGTATTACACACTGACAGCAAGTAGGCTATGGCATATGAAAGGTCTTTTCAAATGTCAATGAGAAGAAAAGAGTGAACAATCTCCAAGTAACAGGGGCTCTATCACGCAAGACACCAGAGCTATATATATGCAAAAGCAGACAATAGCCTTGTCTCTGAATTAAATGCTACATGGGGTTTTTGTTGTTTTGTTGTTCTGGGGTGTGTGTGTGTGTGTGTGTGTGTGTGTGTGTGTGTGTGTGTGTTGGGGAGGTTCTAACCTATATCCATTATTTGCTGCCACAATGAGTTACTAGTTACTGTATGATATGCAGATCAAATTGCAAATTTAATATGTAAACTCTGGTTGGAACACAAAGAAGTAACTAAATTCCAATTATCCAAAATACTGTGGGTACAGTAGAGATACAAAAATGTACAATCATTTTGCTCACACTGGAACCACATAAAACATTGAAGATGCAGAAAGCAGCTGTTGTAGAATATTATTTTAAGATGTATTACATTTTTTTTGCACTGTGGAATATGTGTTTAATGATGCAAAGATGTGTTGTATTCTTTTATGTTGTATTTGTTTAGCTCTGTGAAGCTGTGTTACTTTGCCTGCCTAAAACACCTAATGGTCTAATAAAGAGCTGAACAGTTAATAGCAAGGCAAGAGAAAGGACAGACAGGGCTGACAAGCAGAGAGAATAAATAGAAGGAGAAATCTGGGAAGAAAATATCAAGGAGCAAGAAAGGAGAAGGAGAGGAGAACATCAGGATTCAGCCACCCAGTAACATGGCCAGACACAGAATAAGAAGGAAAGATAAGGTATACAGACATAGAGAAAAGTAAAAGCCCAGAGGCAAAAGGAAGCTGGGATAAATTAAGAAAAGCTAGCTAGAAACAAGCCAAGCTACGGCCCGGCATCCATAAGTAAGGATAAGACTCTGTGTGTGATTTATTTGGGAGCTGGGTGATGGGCCCCCAAAGAGAAAAGAGTAAAAAGATTAAAAAAGAAAAACCAACCAACTACAAGCAGCGGGTCCCATTTGCCCTGACACAGTACCAGGAAAAGCCTGGGAGAGCCAGAGAGAGCTTAGAACATGACCTTTCAATTCAGAAAGAGCAGCTGTACCAGCAATTGACTCCATAAGCATTCCTTTTATTTCTAATTGATATTTGTAATGTAAGAAATAAAGCTTGCCTGAAAGATCAGAGGACAGAGCCAGCCACAGAGTTAAATATAGGCAGTGGTGGCACCTATACCTTTAATCCTAGGACTCGGGAGGGAGAGATCCAGATGGATCTCTGTGAGCTCATGGCCATCCTGGATTACATGACATTGATCCAGTCTAGGAGAGAAACAGCCAGGCAGTGGTGACACACATCTTTAACCCCAGTATTTGGGAAGCACAAATGCCATTAATCCCAGCACTAGGAAGGTTGAGTCAGGAAGTAAAATGGCTGGGCAGAGAAAGGTATGGTGATATTTTATTTGTGCTGAAATGTGATTTTATTTGTATGTTAATAAATAAAGTTGCCTGGGGGTCAGAGCTAGCAGCAAGCCATTTAGCAAAAGTCTGGCAGTGATAGCACACACTATTAATCCAGATCACACAACAGGCAGAATGTCTGTGTTTTCAAGAACACAGCCAGCATGGAGACACATGACTTTAATCTCAATACCAACCATAGAAGACCTGGAGGTCTGTATAGACAGGCAGTGACCAGGAGGTCATGTGGTTGGGTTTACAACCAATGAAAAGGCAGAACAGAAAGTCAATAAAAAGACAGACACACAGGAAGTAGGTCTCTTTCTGAGGGGAAGGATAGCAGTGGCAGCCAAGGGTAAAAAGGCGGTTTTAGTCTCAGCTCTTAGCTACTGCTCTGATCTCTGGGCTTTTAACTCTGCATTTGGCTCTGTGTTTCTTATTTAATAAGACCGTCACAACTACAGAAAGACATATAAGGCATGAGGAGCAGGAACTAGAGCTTTTCGGCAGAGGACTCAGAGGCATTCAGTCAGAGGATTCATGGAGTTGGCAATGTGAGAAATGGCAGTGGCTTGTTCCTTTGATTCTCTGATCTTTCAGCATTTACCCTATATATGGCTCTGGGTTTTTACTATAAGACCATTTAGGATTCATGCAACATCTAAGTTTCTATTATTTAATTCCCATTCATGCATGTATGTCCTGTGATGGTCTGCTTTTGTCTGAATATTGCTGTTAGGTTTTAGGATTGCTGTGTATGTTTCTTCACCCAGGGTTAATATTCTGACCTGCCCCTTGGGGCTGCCCTGCGTCCTGCCTAGAAGCCTCTAGAAAAACTCTGCCCTTTCCTCTCTCTCTCTTCCTTATGCTTTTCCTCCCACCGCCCTCCTCTCTCTGTCTCCCTCTTTCTGTCTCTCTGCCTCTTTATCTCTATATTATAATAAACTCACCCTGTGAATACAGTGTCTGGGTTGTGTACTACTGGCTGCCGCTGCCATGGCCATGCCCGCATGGAGTAAATTGCCAGTGAGCCTGCTGCTGCATCTGCCCAGCATGCCAGCATGTTTCCCTACACATGCGGGATACCCGGGGTCCCCCACTGCCCCGCATAATAAATCACAACACCCAGTCTACTGCAAGGCATTTATTCTATCTTTCACCCACATCTCTTATATTCCCCCTCTTCTTCCTAAATCTCTTTCTTGCCTCCTACTTTTTTCCACTTCTTAGCTATAACCTTCACAGCTTTAACAATCTCTAAAAGTGGTGGGCCCTAACAGTATCTCAACCTTTCCCTCTCAAATACTTCGCCCATCTCAATGATTTTTTTTTCTTTCCAAAGTAGATCTAATACTTATCCCTAACCTCACCTTCGCTGACAATCCTAATCCAACTAAAACACCAGTATACTCCATCCTATCCTTGGTTGTTAAAGATATATATATATATATCCAACAGTCATTAAAATCAAGGGGCCACTGTTATTAATTGGCTAGTGTAACATTTGCACAGTGGTAATATCCAGTAGTGGTAATATCCTGGACTAAGACATAGTTCATATCAACTGTCTGAGTCCTAGATTGAGGAACTATTTTCTGAACTATACACCTCAAGCCTAACTGAGTCCCACTTGAACATTGCAAACACTTAAACTGAAGGAAGAAAGGTGACTTTTTTTAAAATCATCCCAATCAATCAGACACATAAATCTCAACACAAGAACATAAGAAACCCAAGGCAACATAACTCCTCCAAAATTTATCAATCCTATAAATCAATAACGGCATCTAATTAGACAATCCCAGAGAATTCAAAAGAGTGATTATAAGTACGTTCAAGGACATCAAAGAAGCAAATAAGCTCCTGATTGAGAACACAACAAACAGCGAGAAGAACTGAGGAAAATGATACCGAATATGAAAGAATCCAAGAAAGAGAAAAGTACTGAAGGAAACTAGTAAGAAATGCTGGAAACGAAAGCATGGTAAGTCAAATGAACAGCTCTGCAGAAAACCCCCCCAACAGAAGGGAGCAAGGAGAGAAGAGAACGTCTGAGCCTGAGGACGAGGGAGAATTGGAGCGATGAAGAACAAGGAGGGTAAACCAGTGAGAAGAACAGTGGGACTCCAGGACATCCGGGCACTCTTTTGAAAAAAGACACATCTATGGCGATGTGAGCAACGAAGGAGAAAAATCTCATCCTAACGGCATAGAAAACGTTGTCATAAGAATCTTAACAGGAAATTTCCTAGTGTTAGGGAAATGCGTTACAGAGACATTTAGGACATCAAACAGAAAGGAATCAGAAAAGAACCTCCTGCTGTCTTTGTTGGGTCCAAAGCAGTGCCCCGCCCCCCCAGGAGGCCAGTGATGGAGACAGTATCCTAAGCAGAAGGTCTTTGGCTTGGTGATCATAAGCCTAAAGGCAGGTCTCTGTTTACTTGAGAAGCAGTCTCCTTAGGTGGTTCTGTTCATTGGAAGTACTCTCACTTCCCCTCAAAGGTTAACTATGTCAAGGGCACTTGGATCCCAGTGAATCTGGATAGTCTATAGTCGCTCAATGACCCCATGCTGTCACAAAAAATCTGCTCGCTTTTCCATCAGGGTGCTGTTCTCCTGTCACCCTCCACTCCGAAGACAGCCTGGGCAGTGTGACCGCCAATAAACCTTTCTTCTTATCCATGGAGCAGTCCAGGTTGGAGGTTTCACTGTGCCCTTGCTTCAAAACATATTAAAAATTAAAACAACACACAGAACAAAAACAAAACAGAATAAAGAAAAGCACTAAGTCACATATAAAGGCAGGCCCATAAGAATAGTGGGTTATTCAACAGTACTGAGTGTAAGCCCTTGGTGTTGACCTTAATCTAGCAAACTTCAATATAAAATTTATTTCATTCACTAATAAACATTTTTAGAATTATTTTCTCAGTGTTCATTTTTATGATTTATGTACAAATGGAAGCTTTTATTAATCTGTGACACCTTTTGCTGCATATGCATACATACACAATACATTAAACATTAATTTCTTTTCCACCAAATTTTCACTTTGTTAAAAAAATTGACACCATAAACCAAAGGAATAGCAAAGAAATACTTATGAAAGCCACGGCCACAAAAGCCAGTGTTTCCCAAAGTTAACCTGTTCAGAAGTAAGGAGATAAAAGTGCAAACGCTCACTAGAATCCACTCAATACACAGAGCACCTATTACCCTACAACACAATTTCAGGAGCTGGAAAACAACATGAATTGCATTGCCACACATAGTAATGAACACCCTGCTGCTCAACCTTACGTATTCCCATGGCCAGAGCAAAAGGCAATCTAAAAGTTCTCAGGGAAATCTTTTATAAAACTGTACCTAATTTAACATTTGAAAATGTTTAAAATTTGGAAACTAAAAATCAGAAGTTGGTTTTGTTAAGGACTTTCTTTGAAAAGCTGACAATAAGGCCTAGTTCTGAAGGCCGTACTACCTGAAAACACCACTAGATGGCAACCTTGTTTCATAAGTAAAACAGCGCCTTGCTGTTGGCCACCAAGGCCTCAAACTTGCTAGAGCAGGGTGTGACATCCGTTGTTGATGTCACTGTTGTCGCTGATAGGAAAGTAGGGAAAATAACACAGACTACGAGAACTGGGCTTTTTGTTGCAAAAATCATTCAAGTTTGGAAGAAATTCATTTAGTAGACATTCAAAGATACATCTGATAACAGAAACTAGTATATCAAAAGATATGTTTGTCTACTTTGTTTCTGCATTTATTCTTTGGAAATACAGAAATTTAGAAATAAATTGTGTGTGTGTGTGTGTGTGTGTGTGTGTGTGTGTGTGTGTGTGTGTGTGTGTGTACTGCATGTGTACAAATGTCTGTGGAGGTCCAAGGCTGACAAGGGTGGATCAGCCCCGCTCACTCTCTAAGGGGTGTTTCACTGAACGTGGAGCTCACCTCCTCGGCTGGCCTGGCTAGTCCTGGCTAGTCAGTCCTACGGTACTAGCATGCCTCCGCCTACTGAATGCGGCAGGCACTAAAATGACTGACAGACACACACCCATGCCAACTCTGGTCCTCACACTTGCAGCGTGAGTGTCTCACTAGTGGAGACATCCCCTAAGTCTAATTGTTTTTTGATTAGTAATAGTTACAAAGAATGCTTTCAACATTGTTTCAATACTGTTCCTCTCTGATACCAAACCAAAAATGAAAATGTGAAGACAGTAACTATAAAAAGGTAAGTAATGATATACCATAAAATTATTTTCTTATTCAAAATATTAAAGTACTTTCCATACCTAAACAAACCCATGAAAAGACTAACCCTGGAATGTTTATTTGATATGATTATAACAGCTGAGCAAATAATAATTTGAAAATAATTCCTTTAAAATTTCATAGTTGACTGCAAAAAGTTACATTTGCCAAAGCAACCTAATAACGTTCGTTCTTCACTTAGTAAACTTCCATAAAATTCAAGGTGTAAAATGAAGGCATGCTCTCTCTCCCTCTCTTTCTCTCTCTCCCTCTCTCTCTCAATAAAGCTCTAGAAAGGTTAAAAAAAATTATGAAGGCCTGGGTATTTTTCTTTCATTGGGGTTATAATTTATGATCTAATTCCATATTTTCATACTTGTAGAAGCAGAGTATAGTTATTTTAAATAGGCCATGGTTTACTATATGAAATGATTGGACATTTCTGTCCTCCTTCCTTGACACAAGTGTGAGACAGCTATAAAACAGCTCGACTGGAGTTACTCTGTAAAGTGACTTCCACTTACAGCATCCCTGACTGCAGATCCCTGCCACAGGCTTAAGGAAAGTGAGACCTCCCGGGATTAAGCACAAGAAGATCACACACTCCTGTTCAGTTTACACAGAAGGTGAGCTACAGTGAACCACACCTTGGAGGGCGTTTTACAAGCAGCGTGACGACTCAGCCCCTGTCCTTTCCGTAAAGACGCACCCCACCCTTTAACACAGGCAGAATCTCAGTCACTCTCGTCTTTTTGTGGCTTGATTTCTCCTACAGAAAGCAGAAACAATACTAGAAATACTGATCCATAGGGCTGTTCTAGTATAAATGAAACATAAACGCCCTGCACCAAACTGGGAGTGAGCAAAAGCTAAGCAAACGCAAGGTGTCTTACAAGTCCAACATCATCGCTTATTTTGGAAAATATTTTCAAAATTTGACACCTAAGGATTATTTATTTCTAATGAGAAAAGAATTTGCCAAACAGTGCAAGGAATGTCTTCAAAGAATATTACTAAAAAATAAAGTGTACATGCTTCCTTGTTAAGTCTGAGCTACATATTACTTGATGCTACTCACATGCAGTCCACTGAGATCTGAAGAAATGTCAGCTAGACAGAAATTATTACATTATGCATTTGTATAATTTTTCAACATTTTTATTATTATTTTATATTATGTGTACGGCTGCTTCGCCTCCACATGTCTGAGCATCACATATGTGTGTGCGGTGTCTACAGGGCCAGAAGGTGTCAGGTACCACCTAGCTGCCACACCATGGGAGCTGGAAACCCAATCCCTGATTTCTGCAAGAGGAGCAAGTGCTCTTAAGCCAGGCACTCTGCAGGCTCTCTTTCAATGTTTATATATGGAGGGGGGGGGGGTGCCTGGGGTGGAGGGGCACTCTTCCTTTGGTTGAGCTTTCCTTTGCTTAGACAGGGTTTTACGCTCATCATCTGACCACCAGCTCACTATATACTCTAGGTTATTCCATTAAAAACAATTTCTGCCCTAATTTCCTATATAAAACACATGATAATAATTCTGTCAGTCTGCCATTTTTGACAATTATGACAGGATACAGGTAGAAAGCAATGTTTAAAAGGAAAATATTAGTCATCATTTTACATTTGCAATTTATTTAGATTTATAGTATTCACTGAACATTTTAGAACTGAAAAATCTACTACTTCAATTATTATGGGCAATTGTAAATGCCTACGTATGTTTATCAGGCACTACCTAATAACACAGCAATTCTCTGTAAAAAAAAGCTCATGTAAAAAAACACAATATTAAATTCAAAAAGGGAAGTCACTTACATATGCTACTAAGTTAAAAATATGTGACAAGAATGAAACTCTCCCCACATGTATAAATGTTTTTAAATTTCATTTCTTTAAAATGTACCTTTAAATACAAATGCTCAATGTTGACTAAATATCTAAAGTCTAAAGCTGCAAATAAATTAATGTTCCATTTTTTTACCTTAGAAAACTTTGACAATCTCTCTATATCTTTTTGTAGAAGCCTGACTAGTGACCCACAAAAATATGTGTCCATGTTCTAGTGTCTGGAACAAATGACTATTAATTTAGCTGAAAAGAAAAAAGGCTTCACTGATGGTAGAAAGAATCATGAAATAAATAGAAGGGCATGGTGGCACACATCTTTAATGTCACCATGATAGAAGCAGGTGGATCTCTGTGCACTGGAGGCTAGCCTGACTCACATAATGAAATCCTATCTCACATAGGAAGGAGGAGGAGAGAGAAAATCTTAAACTGAGGAAGGAAACCATCCAATCAGCCTGGATTGTCCAGGTGTCCCCTAAATCTAACTCAAAGAGAGGCAGGGGTGCAGAGGGTTGTAAGACACAGGAAGGAGACACAAGAACAGCAAAAAACGCCAAACACACAGCATGCCAGTGAGCATTCAGGGATGCCACTCACTCCCCCTCCCTGGGGTCTCTGATAGACCTTCATTTCAGACATCTGGCCTCCGAAACTGTTGGGAAACTACGGCTGCCACAGATGATCACAAACCGGATTTAATGTGTCCTTAGAAACTTAACTGTGGGAAAGTACTGACTCAATTAAATTTTAAGAATCGAGGTCATCCCTTAGGATCTATTAGGGCTATTTTCTACTCAATGTAAAATGCCTCATTGCTCTAAGTGTTCAATGAACTTGACTGACTGGTGTAAGCCTATAAATAAGGCACACAATATACTGAAGTACAGTAAACGTGACAGTGCCCCATTTTACAACGCAGAAATGGAAGTTGGTAAGCCAGTAACACCAAAGAATCTGGAGGAAACACACATAAGAAAGATCTGAAAAAGACATCCTATTATCCACTTACACAGAAGTGCAAGACAGACATAAGCAACTCAGCTATACACACACACACACACACACACACACACACACACACACACACACATACACACTGAAGCAACTATACAAGATATGAGTTTTCAGTTCATTTCATATCCAACCAAAGTCAAAAAAGGTACTGCTTTAAAATGCTATTCCTGGAAGCCAATGGGCTACTAAACAAAAACACCAGCACCAGGTGTGGGGTACTTTTGTGTGAACTGTTGGTCAGAGAGACCTCCGAGGCCCCTCAAGCTACTCCTCTCAATTGCCCACCAGGACTAGATGATGAGACCCTCCTGCTGAAGACACCACACAATCAAGCTGGAAATGTGCTGCCTGCTGGCTGATGTTCACAGTGTCTGAAGGTGCTATGCAGGACACTGGGGAGAAAAGGCACCAATAGTCTTACTCATCTGTAAACCCTAAGAACAAGGACAACCTTCTGTGCAACATGCAATAGTCACACTTGACTGTTTGGGGGTAACCAAAGGCTAGATCTGGGGCTAGTTCCACGGGAAGGAATCAATGCCTGGCACTCTCAACCCAGTTAAGACCACTTAGCTGGTGAAGTCATAGGCCCTTCTGGAGACTGACTACATAATTGTTAGCTAAGCTAACATGGTGTCTATGGTGGTTAGAATAAGGATGGACCAGGGAGAAGGATTAGGAGGTGTGGCCTTGTTGGAGGAAGTAGGTCACTGGGGCATGGTCTTGGAGGTTTGAAAAGCCCACATCAAGCCCAGTTCTCTCTCTCCCTGCTGCCTGCTGATCAAGAACTCTGAGCTACTTCCCCAGCACCATGTCTGCCTGTGCGGTACCATGTTCCCTGCCATGATAATGGACTAAACCTCTGGAACTGTAAGCCAGCCCCAATCAAATGCTTTCGCTTGTAAGAGTTGCCTTGGTCATGGTGTCTCTCCGGAGCACTAAAATAGTAACTAAGAATAAATATCTACGTTTATATCCATAAACAAATGCTACTTTTCGCTTGAATCAGCAAAGCCTTTCTTTCAAGTGGATGGTAATGAATGCAGAGGCTCACAGCTGCTTAAAGTGCTAAGTATAAGTAAAAGTTGACAGTTTAGCCCTTATAAGACATTTACACCTCACACACAGAGGCTCAAAGGAACATCATACAAGAGGGGGATCTAACGAACGTAAATGCCAGGAGAGATAAGAGAGCTGTGGATATCGCTCTGTGTAAATAAAGTTCTGTTTGGCCAGTGGCCAGGCAGGAAGTATAGGCGGGACAAGAGAGAAGAGAATTCTGGGAAGTAGAAGGCTGAGGAGAGACACCGCCAGCTGCCGCCATGAGAAGCAACATGTAAAGACACTGGTAAGCCACAAGCCATGTGGCAAAGTATAGACTAACAGAAATGGGTTAATTTAAGATAGAAAAAGCAGATAACAAGAAGCCTGCCACAGCCATACAGTTTGTAAACAATGTAAGTTTCTGTGTGCTTTCTTGGTTGGGTCTGAGCGACTGTGGGACTGGCAGGTAGAGAGATTTGTCCTGACTGGGCCAGGCAGGAAAACTCTAACTACATAAGAGATGCAAAATATCACTATCTGGACTTTGCAAACATAAGCTCACAGCAACTGTGATTACCTGCACTGAGCCTCCACAAAACTGGCTATCAACAGTCACTTTTGAATGGGGGAGGGGTTCATTGGGCCCTACCATTCCCTTATGCTGAATGTGAGGCTACTGACAGATCTGGGGACAATGAGAGTCAGTGTCTTCATCTGCATGCTCACTGGTAAGCCACTAGGCTCCAACAGACACTTCCCAAACATATGGTCACACAGAAGATCCTAGCTAACTAAACAAAAGCTGTGGTGATATTTTGTTTGTGATCTAACAAATAAAGCTTGACTGAAGATCAGAGTGTGGAGCTAAGCCACTAGTTAGCCACAGTAGCCGGGCGGTGGTGGTGCACACCTTCAATCCCAGCACTCGGGAGGCAGAGGCGGGCAGATCTCTATGAGTTCAAGGCTACCCTGGGCTACACAAGATTGATCCAATCTAAAAGAGAAACAAAGTCAGGCACACACCTTTGATCCCAGCCCTTGGATTCTCACGCCTTTAATCCCAGCACTGGAGAGGTAGAGACAGGAAGTGATATGGCTGGGTGGGAAGAGGAATATAAGGTGGGAGGGGAAAGGACCTTAGTCCCTTTCAGTCTGAGGATTCCTAGAGGTAAGGAGTCTTCCTGGTGGCCAGATGCTCTGCTTCTCTGATCTTTCAGCTTTCACCCGGATATCTGACACTGGGTTTTTATTATTAATACCAATTAAGATTTGTGTTACACAAAGTACATCACAAAACAAAACAAAAGGCATAAATGAGAACAGGAATTGCAAGGAATAACTGGAGTTGACAAGATAATAAGAGGGGGTGAGAATAACCAGGATGTATTGTATATACCATAAAATTGTTAATGAACAAATTTAATTAATAAAAGTTCAATAAGGGACTGGGGGAACAGATAGAGCTCATGAGGAAAGAAAAATCGAATAGACAGCTATGGAAGGAGAGGGCTGGGATGGGCAATCAAGTAGAAGGAGGAGGAGAGAAGGGACAAGAGAGGAAATATGGTGAGAGACAGCTAAAATTAAGGGACATGTGAGGGGCAATATGGAAATCTAATACAGCAGAAGCTTCCTAAAATATATTTATATGAAGGTAATCTAAATGAAATCATCAAATAATGAGGGAGACAGAGTCCCAGCTGGCCATCTCTTCTCACCAAACAAAGCTTCCAATCCCAGATCGGGTTACATAGAATTGAGTTGTTGGCCAAGGGGCCCCACAGGAATTCCCAAACAACCCAGGCTGTTGCCAAGACTATAAGTTGCTCTCCACAAACTGATAGTCCCATTGCTGAAGATAATACCTACACAACTCACTGAACACGGAAATGTCAAGCTGGCACCCACATAAAACTTTTACCCCTACATTCCAGCATCTTTGGTACAGGAAAGTACTCTCTACACTATCAAAAGAGGAACAAACACCAAGCCAGCCCCAAACCTTTATCCTATGATTGTATACTACTTGCAGAATATACTAATGCAATGGTGGCACGAAGTCTGGGGACGTAACCAGCCAACTTCTGACTTTACTGAAGGCCCACTCCACGAGACGGGACCCGTTCCCAGCACTGCTTAGGTGACCAAGAACCTGAGACTAGATAGCCCAGAGACCTGGAGTAAAGCCAGGAGGAATCTACTACTGGTCTACATAAGGAAAGGGAAAAAATGACTCATCCTAATGATACTCGGCTATCCTCATAGATCAGCACCTTGTTCAGCCATCAGCAGAGAAGCTTCCTCCTGCAATAAATGGGGACAAGTACAGAAAGAAACTCACAGCCAGATATTACACAGAGAATGAGACACCTTGGAACATTCGGCCCTAAATGGAATGTCTGCATCAAATCCTCTCCCTGGAGTTCAGGGAACCCTGAGAAAAGATCCAGATGGGTCAACATGAGCAAAGTTCACATGAACTCACAGACTGGAGCAGAATGCACAGGTATGTACCATATCCTCTGAATGCATAGTATAGCTTCCGGCTTAGTATTTTTATGGGATTCCTGCGTGTGCAGATGAGTGGGTCTCTGACTCTTGTGCTTTCTGTTAGGCTCTTTCCCTCTGTTGGTTTGTCTTGTCCAAGTTCAATGTAATGGTTTTTGTCTTATATTTTATTTTGTTATACCTTTTTTAAAATGAATGAATGAATGAATGAATGAATGAATGAATGAATGAATGAAAACCTAGCCAGTGGGGTAAAGGTTAACAACTGAACTGTCATTTATACCTGCTGGAAGAGGGAAAAATCAGGTTTTCCAGGGTCCATCACTGGGTATATCAAGCACTTCAGGGTAGACCTCATTTCAGGAGTAGCTGACTAACATATAATGGACTCCACTTTCCTGTGCATGCTTTTATTTGTTTATAGTTTGGTGGTTTCTTTTGTGTGTTTTCTTTTTTTTCATCCCTCACCAAGGAAATTTCTCTTTGAAACAGACAGAGACCATTACAAAAAACTATAATCAACCGAAACACAGTTATGGAGCCACGCCCTAATGGGTACAGCTGAAAAACAACTCCAGGACCTAAAGCTGAGGGAACAGTGCAGAAAAGGGGCCAAAAGACTAAGAACCAGAGCATCCGTGATGCTGCTGTGAGACTGTGTCTCCTGGTGACGTCAGAAACTACACCTTTACCGTCTTGCCAGCATGATTGCCTACACATAAGCTGAACAAGGCCATCCACAACAGACATGCAAAATGGACTGGGGGAAGTGTACGAGGCCTCAACCTACACAAAGAACTCCAGGCAACTAAGGAATGCGGAGAGTGGGAGAAAGTCTTCCCCAGGGAAGAGCACACCAGCTGCTTATCCAATACCAAATGGTCAACCCTGCAAACATACATACATGTAACCCTTTAAAGACTGAGCTGAGCGGGCCGTATTTAGGAATGTATTGCATAAACACATGCATATATATATATATATATATATATATATATACACACATATGTATATATATATATATACACACATATATATATATATACACACACACACACACACATATATGTATATGTATGTATATGTGTGTGTGTATATATATAATATACACACACACATATATGTAATAATAATTAATGGAAAAAGGAGAGGTATATAGGAGGATTTGGATGAAGAAAGGGAAGAGAGAAATCATGTAAGTGTATTATAATCTCAAAAATAAATTGAGCATGGGGAGTGATGGCAAACTCCTGTTACACAAATCTTAAAAGTTCTTATTAATAAAAACAAACATGGAGCCAGGTACTGGGGTGAATGCTGGAAGATCAGAGAAGCAGAACAAGCCACAGCCTCACCTCCCCAATTCCTCAGCTGATCCTTTTTCCTCAGACTGGAAGCCTCTGAGTCCTCATCCAGGGTGAATCTCAGCTGAACTGTGCTGCTCAAAAGCCTAAAAGCTTAACCAGGCTAGTTCCTGGTCCTCATGCCTTATATACCTGTCTGCTTTCTACAATTACTTCCTAGTGTTAAAAGCATGAGTCACCATGCCTGGCTGTTTCCAGTGTGGCTTTGAACTCACAGAGATCCAGATGGATCTCTGCCTCCAGAAGGCTAGGATTAAAGGCATGTGTGCCACCATTTTCTGGCCTCTAGTCTGTCTAGTGGCTGTTCTGTTCTCTGACCCCAGATAAGTTTATTAGGGCGCACAATATATTGGGGAACACAATATCACCACAACCTCCCTTAGTCACAGCACTTGAGAGAGGCAGACAGACCTGAGTTCAAGGCCGGCCTGGTCTACAGAGCAGGTTCAAGGACATCAGGGCTTGTCTCAAAAAAAAATAAAAATAAATAAATAAATAAATAAATAAATAAATAGACTCCTCTGTTGTTTTTCAACTTTAATCAAATCAGCTTTCAATAGTCTGTCTGCAACACTGCTTTACCACAGCATATACCAAGGCTGTGGTGTGTGTGGGGGACCACTCTTTCCATCACACTTCCTCAAAGAAATGCAACCTGAGCATGCTCATTGCTTCCCTGAGGTACTCAATAAATACTTCATGAGATGAACACATTCTCATAAAATATAAAATATTTTCATAAATCATGAACTGGTTAGTTTCTTTAAATCTGCAGTTTTATCTCAAAATGAAAATAAACTTATCTACTTTGATGAATTATAGTTGAGGAACTAATCTAAAATATGGCAGCAAAATTAAGTCACCAAAAAATAATAAGGAACAAAATACAAATGACTTATTCTTTATTCACTCTCTCTCTTTCCTGTTAAATCCCCAAACACTACGGTCTGCTTTGGTAAAGACTCCCGAGAGGCATCCCAACATTAAATGTTTCTAACACTCTGTTGTATTTCATTCACTTTCAATCTGTTGTCTTAGGATGTTTCAGGTCAGGAGTATAGCAATCACTGTAATAAAATTTTATCAAATTTTTAAATTCCTATTTTCAGTGAGGTATAGAGGGTGGAAGTATATATGAAACAAGAAAACAAAAACAAAAGACAGAAAAAAAATGACAGAAGAGAAAATGGTCAACACTGTCTTCCCTTCCAGTGCTCACTGGCAGATAAGTTCTCATGGAAAGAAGGGAGTGTGAAGGGAAGGAAAAAGAGGGGGAGAAAAGAAAGAGGAATACACATATAATGGATCTTTTTGTTTTTAAAGAAACTGAATGGTCTCTCTAGGAAAAGTCAAAATAGCAAACAGAAATACTAATAACCCCAAAATTAATAAACTCACATCATTCTATCTTTTTTCTGGTCCAAACTGAGTTATTTAGCAGCCCATTTGGTCCCAGAGCAGAATTAGACTTCAGATCTAAAACCCCTTCCACAGACTCCCAGCTCATCTGCAACAGTCTAAATTATGATCTAATAATCAAATGCTTTTGTAACTGAGGAAAGCCTGTAAGTGGAACAAAGACAAGGATCACAGGAACACATCATTAGGAAGCAGGAGCATTAAAAAACAAAATCCCTGATACCTTGCCTCAGGTACCCAAGGAGATGAAAAGCAAAAGTGCATCAAAAATATTTTTTTTTTTAATAACACAATGAGAATTAGAAGTAGTCAGATTCTGGATCATTTGAAAGGCAGAGGCAGCACATCTGCTGATGAATCAGGTAGATGTAAGTAGTCCTGCTAGTGTGGTAATAGTTTATTTGTGCTGAAATGCAGTGAGATTTTATTTGTATGTTAATAAATAAAGCTTGCCTGGAGATCAGGGGAAAAGGCCAGCCGTTTTAAGTAAGAAGTCAGGCAGCCCACGCCCTTAATCCCTTGGCAGGCAGGGTCTCTGTGTGTTCAAGGCCACACAAGGGAACAGAGCCAAGTGTGGAGACACACGCCTTTAATCCCAGGACCAAGCATAGCGACCTGGAGCTCGGTACAGACAGACAGAAAGTAAAAGAGCTGTGTAGGAAGAGGAAGTGAGATAGCTGGGCTAAGATAGCCAATCAGACGTCAAAATAGCAAGGCAATAAAAGGCGTGGATAGACAGGAATTAACCAAATTTGGAAGCTGCAGAATTGGTGAGGTAAGGTTGGCTGGGGGCTTTCTCTGATCTAAGGCTTTAACCCAAATTTCTGGCTCCATGTTTTTTATTTAATAAGACCATTTTAGAAACTTGTCTATAGGCATCATGGATTTGAAAAAAAAAAAAAAAATGGATCTACCATATGGGTATTTGTCTAAAGACTGCAAGACAACACGATGTTTATCACTGTTCATGAGAGCTAAATGACAGGATCAACCTAGGCCTCCACTAACAGAGGAATGGATAAGAAAAAGTACATCTGTAAACAAGGGGATTGTCTTCAAACATGAAGAAGAATGAAGATATGTCACCTGTAAGGAAACAGATGCAACTGGTGATAACCATGTTAAGTGAGTTGGGCCAATCTCAGAAAGACAAACATATGTAATTTGTTGCTCCTAAATTTCCTTTAGTCACATAAGATCATGAATTCGGCTATAAAATGACATTAGAAGTGAATAAAAAGAATAAAGGAGGCAAATGGGGGAGGGAGGAGGAAAGGGGGAGGGGAGGGAGAGGAAGAAGACAGTGGAGGGGGATGGATATGTGTACCAAAGTACACCTGTAAGAGACGAATTGAATGGGCAAATAAAATTAGAATTTTTAAACAGAAAATGAGTAGCCAGCAATTTCTTAAAAGGGGAAGTGGGGTGGGGTGTGAAAAAAGGATGTCATTCCAAAAGTTAAGCAGGGGAGAGAGGGAAATACAGAACCATTAACATCTTCATTTTACAACGCTTCATTTTATGTTAGTAAATTTTACCTCAATAAATTACCTTCTAAGTGGGAAGAGTGAGCTAATATAACTCCAAAATTAAAGGCTAACTCCTTCAGAGTTAATTATAAACAGTTCTTGGGGCTACAGACTACTAGGACAAAGACATGTCCTAAGAAAACACATTGTTAGACAATATTTTACTGTACAAACATCTTAAAAGGCATTTGTAGGGGCCTGAGTGGTGTACACCACTACACTACTAGGCTATATGGTATGTAGTTATGTTTATATATGTGCATGTGTTTATAAAATCATACGTGTGTGTGTGTGTGTCTGTGTGTGTGTGTGTGTGTGTGTGTGTGTATGTGTGTGTGTGTGTCTATGTGTGCATGTGTATGTGCAGGGTAGAAGGGGCAAAGCGAAGCCTATTGCAATAGGCTTAATGTCAAAATGTTAAGTTCTGCTGCAGTGTAATTCATGTGACATATCTCAATATTAAAAGTCCTAGGACACATTAGGAACAAAGGATTAAAGCACATGAAAAAAATAGTGCAACTGAGGGCACAATAAATATGAGATATAGGAGGATGCTGCCTCTTTAGCACAATATACTGTTTTACAATAAATAGGATACCATAAAATAATGAAGTAATAATAAATACATAAACCAGTAACATAACCACTTATCATTATCAATTATTTATGCACTGCATATAATTACACGTGCCACACTCTTGTAACCTAGCAATACAGGAGGTTTGATGATTACAGACACATGCAATGCAAGGCACTATGACTTTTACTGTAGCTAAAAGTTTTCCTGTGTCCCACCTGGTCTGCAGCCACTCAATCCAAGTAAACACCCAGAGGCTTATATTAATTAAAACTGCTCAGCCATTAGTTCAGGCTTACTACTAACTAGCTCTCACACTTAAATTCAGCCCATTTCTGTTCATCTATATGTTGTCACGCACTCCATGGCTTTACCTGTATGCCACTACATGCTGCTCCCTGGATGGCAGGCTGGTGTCTCCTGACTCAGCCTTCCTCTTCCCAGAATTCTCCTTGACTGCTTATCATGCCTATACTTCCTGACTGGCTACTGGCCAATCAGCATTTTATTTATCAACCAATCAAAGCAACATATTTACAGCATACAGAGCAACATCACCCATCATTTTACAGTGGTCATGATATCATAAATCAACAGGAATTTTTCAGCTCCGTTAAATTTTCATAAGACACCAGGCTGGAGAGATGGCTCAGAGGTTAAGGGCACCAACTGCTCTTCCAGAGGTCCTGAGTTTAATTCCCAGCAACCACATGGTGGCTCACAACCATCTGTAATGAGATCTGGCATCCTCTTCTGTATCCATAATAAATAAATAAATCTTAAAGAAAAAAAAATTTTTCACGAGACAACCATCATTTATACAATCTGTCATTGACCAAATTGTGACTGGGATATCACTCTACCAAAAATACATAAGAGAACTTAAAGAAATAATCCAGAGTGTTCTACATTCATGTAACTGTTGCAAGAAGGGAAGACAGTTATAGAGAAGAAACAGCAAATGAAAGAATAACAGTATCTCCCAAGGCTTTAAAGGAATTATTAGAGGCATTTCAAGAACCCAGTGAAGGGCAAGTTCCCAGTACAATAAAGGGAAAGAGAGGCAGGATATCTACGCTCCTATCTGGATTTTCAGAATACCAATGACACACAGAAAATTCTACAAGCAGCAAAAACTACCAAATAGGAAAAAGGCTGAGGATGCCATCCGATTTTATCATGAAAGAAAGGGCTTTCTCTTACAATTCTACAGCCTCTAAAATATCACAAAGAAGTGAGAACAAATAACCATCGTTTCATGTGGAGTGGCTAAGACATTTACATTTTTATCGACTCATCCATAGGGAATTAAATTGCATGAGGATAGGCTCTAACAAAGAAGTGAAATAAACTAAGGAGGGAATCAGGCAATGGATTCAACCCGGAAGGCTAATCAGCTGACAGTCCTTCCAAGAAATGCACAGCAGAGCTGCACCACCACAGGGAGCAGCCAGAAGGCAGAAAAAAAACAAGAAGGGGAGCTCCACGTGTTAGATGACTTCTTCACTAGCTCGCGGCACCAACACTCTGTATGAGAAAGTTCTTTCTTGTAGGTCACTGTACCATTCTAGAATAGTATTGTGGAAGACTGCACCCACTCAAGAGATACCAATAGCACTCCATATATTATAACAACCACAGTGTCTCCAGATACTACAAATATCCCCAGAGGACACGAGCTACCAACCAAGAATGGCTAGAATGGATGTCTTAAAAGAACTGAGGGCTGTATTAAACAAGTACTGGAAGGAAAAATAAATAACTTGGGAAATCAGAAATAAAACCATTAAAAAAAAAATCCTATTCCAAGAAGGAAAGACACCAGAGTTTATTTACCTGATTTCCTAGAGATGTTCTGTGGCTCTTGTAAGAAAAGGAATTTAACTGACTACAGCACTAAGTAAACCCTTCTGAATCAGTTGATACTTTTAACAATAACCATATGCTACTTTGATAAAGTATTTTTTTAATTTTAACTATTGTTCAAAAGCTATTTCTAACCAGAAGAAATAATTATACAAATTAAGAAGAACAGTAATTAAAAACCAACTATAAATATAATGAAATTTCACTATAATCTAGTTTTATTAATAAAGTGGTTTTTAAAAAAGTATTCATCCAACTTTCTCAACAAGGGAAAATGCCACAAATGTTGGGACAAGAAAAATGAGTTATTTTAATATCAAACCAAAATTTGATTGTATAAATAATACAGACACATTCTTAAACTAATCAATGTTCTCTTTACAAGTTCTATTTTAGGTAAATTACTGTGGAAAGTATAAATAAACCAGGAAGTGGAGGCCCAGTATCAGTAAGGAGGTTACTGCACAACTTTCACTATAAAAGCTGAGAAAAGCAGGAAGAAGCATCTTGTGGACCAACTGTGATAGTTCTTAATTAGGATTTCCACTGCTATGTCAAACACCATAAACAAGAGCGGCTTGGGGAGGGAAGGGCTTGCCTCAGTTTATAACTATCAGGGCACAATCATCACTGAAGCAGGAACACAGCAGGATCTGATGCAGAGACCATGGAGGAGCGCAGCTGACTGGCTTGTTCCCATGGCTTGCATTTGCATAGTCTGCTTTCTTATAGAACCCAGGACCACCCACCTAGGGGTGGCACTGCTCACAGTGAGCTGGGCCTTCTCATGTAAGTCATTAATAAAAAAAATTTTTAAAAATGCCTTATAGACTTGCGTACAGGAAATCTGATGGAGGCATTTTTCAACTGAGGTGCCTCTTCCCAGTAACTCTAGCTTGATATAAGTTGACTGATATAGAAATGTACTATATAGAAATGATAGAATAAAAGGGAAGATTATTGATTCTACTCTGAAAAGAAAAAAGGGAAAATGTGGATATAAGATAAAAAAGGTAGATTATTGAATTTACTTTTAAAAAGCAACTACTAGTTTTAAATATTTCTTTACATTGGATTGGATTTTTGTACACTGTATACAAATTGTATACATTCATACAAATTTGAGATTGATTTTGTTAGAAAAAAAATGTACATATATTTCTAATCTTGTTCAAGGTATTGTACCTATACAGTTCATTTAACAGTGTAATACAAATTGCTAGTACTTGAAAGTTATTATTACCAACTAATTAGGATATAAAGAAATGAAAGTTAGTAGTTATTGCAATTGAACTTGTAGTCATATTAGATACGTTTTCAAGGTCAAACAGATATATTTTTAGACAGACAGGTAATCTTCAAACACTTCAGAAATCTACAGAATATAGCATTTAAGGTATTTTAATAACATAAGGTTCTTTTTTATGACTATGAGATGAGACAGGTTGGCTCTGAAGCACCAATCTACTTCAGAGAAGATGATAGGCATCGAAGAAACTCCATATGGAGTTTACTTTCTTTGTGGCAAAAGTTAGCAACTGGGCAAGAAAATACCCTTGCCTCAACTGCTGACACTATGCTGTCCAAAATGGACAAGTAGGAAACAAAAGAAAGGACTGCCAAACTTTGCCAAGACAAGGTAGGAAGAACCTTTAGAAAATCCTGCTTCACAGATGAGTCTGTCAGATATGCTAGGCCTGTAGGCCGAAGATGCATGCCCCAATATTGCAGAGGAACCTTCGGTGGTGACTGTCCAGGCAGACAGCTGTTTCTGTAATTTCTGACATTTTTTTGGAAGTCACTTGTTTGTACTTCCTACTTTCTCAGTAAATGTTATTTCCTTCTCGGGTCTCTGAGGGAGTTGAAGAATAGATAGTTATAGTTACAGTTATAGTTTTACTTGTTAACAAATTCAGAAAAGAAATATACCTCACTAAAGAGGTGTAAAGTGTATAAGTTTGGTAATATTCAGTTGGTAATACAAGTTAGGATAGAAAGTGAATTAGGTACAACATTTTGGACTCACCAAAATAGGATAGACAATGGGAGTATTTTCTCTGAATCTGTCAAATGTTTACGGATTTGACATTGTTAATGTAATTCTTGACTGAGGATATTGTATATACTTATTGTATATGGTTTTTCTTATATTAGTTATAACATTTTATTATTGTAGACAAAAAAAGGGAAATGTGATGAGATATTTTGTACCCTAATAAACTTTGCCTTAATATCAGAGAACAGAACAAGCCACTAGATTAAACATTGAGGCCAGGCAGTGATGGTGTACACCTTTAATCCTAGCACTCAGGAGGCAGAGATCTGTCTGGATCTCTGTGAGTTCAAAGCCACCCTGGACTACATGAAATTGACTCAGTCTAGGAGAGAAAACAGAGCCAAGCAGTGGTGGCACACACTTTTAATCTCAGCACTTGAAATCTCATGCCTTTACTTGAAAAACACAGACACCTTTAATCCCAGGAAGTGATGGCTGGGCAAAAAAGGTATATAAGGTGTGAGGAGACAGGAACTAAAGGCTTTGTGACAGAAGCATCCTTTTCAGCCAGAGGCCTATCAGCTGAGGCTGAGGCTGAGGAGTTGGTGAGGTAATTTGTGATGGCTGTGGCTTGCTCTGCTTCTCTGATCTTTCAGCTTTCATCCCAATATCAGGCACAGGGTTTTTTATTAAAAGACCATTTTAGAAATTCAAGTTACAGTGGGCAAAATACAACCAATAAAGACAATGGTGGATTGTCAAGATAAACAGAAGAGGATACTATAAGGGTGGGGATGATGATGAAGATTATACTTATGACAACCACAATAACTACCAATATTTACTGTCCCTTTAGGTTCCAGATTATCATCCTAAACATTTGCTAAGTATTATTCACTTAATCATCACAATAACCCCATGAAGAAACATTTATCTTCATTTTATATATAACAACATTAAGGCTAATCAACCTGCCCAAAGCTACACAGTTATGAAACCGTGAAACAGCAATTAAGAGAAATGGCATATTGGAAAAGAGCGGCCTGAGGACAGTAATCTCAAGTGGGCTCCACGTACACACTCAGCATCACACCCCTCTTGTCCTATCAGAAAAGAATGGGCCAGAAGGAAATAGAGCAGAAGGTGGGATGAAACCGCAAGGCAACGTTAACAAAAAACAACAAATCCTGCAGTAATGCACAATTCTGTAGAAAAAACACAAGGCACCAGAGTTGCCTGAGGTCATTTACAGCTAGATCACCACTTCTTAGAAAAGACAAAGTACTTACTTAACTGCATTTTTCATAAACAAACAAGTATTCAATAAACAACCTTTTTTTAATTTTTTAAAAAGATTTATTTATTTATTATATATACAGCATTTATGACTGCAGGCCAGAAGAGGGCACCAGATCTCATAACAGATGATTGTGAGCCACCATGTGGTTGCTGGGAATTGAACTCAGGACCTCTGGAAGAGCAGTCAGTGCTCTTAACCTCTGAGCCATCTCTCCAGCCCCAATAAATAACTTTTAACTGAATAATATGTGACACACATATTTCTGAACACAATTTAGCACTTTACCAGTTAGAAGGTTTACCTAAACTTTTTCTATGCCCTTTGTTTTTTTAACCATTTAGAAGAATATTAAACTATACATATGCTGGCAGCTGTCCCTGGGAGACTACACCTAACATTTTATGTTCTTCCAACTGAATATATAGCTATTAATTTCTAATTACTTTCTACATATTCAAAATGAAGGTTAGCATTTTATTTTATGATCAAGACACAAATTTTATGAAGAAATATATTTTGCCACTTAAAAACAATATAAACAGAAACATTATTCATAAGTACTAATCTATACTTTAAATAAATTACTATATTCACATTGAGAACAGGTTGAGTTAAAGTCAATATAACACATTAAATTCTTTATATCTATAATGTCATTTATATCTCATGAAAAATAAATAAGATAATTAACACCCAGAGAAAGAATTAGTCTTTCCTATTTATTTTTAAAGTTCAAACTAGAGTCAGAACAGTAAGATGACTATCACAGACTAAAATTTATAAAGAAAAAACCTAAACCATAAAAATTCTATGCTAAATGACAGAGATGTAAGTAGTGCCGAGAACTAAGAAGCATACTGCTCCCCAAGTGCCTTGCTCACTAAAGCACAGTAATTCTCCATCAGTAAACTGAAAGGCTACAAGATGTGTGGATCCCCTCTAACAGCTCCATGACACAATGATCAAGAGGTGCATCCAAAACAACCTCTGCTCTAGGGCAATAAGCTAGGTTTACTATTCAAGTAAGAGCAGCCACAATCAATATTCTACCGAAAGTGTAAAAACATGTAGAATGTAAGGAAACTTCAAAGACAATTAAATGTCAATACAAAATGATTTCCAGTTACTAATTTTTCAAGAGGATTGTTTGCCACTCTAAGAGAGAAAGGAAGCTAAGACCACAAGGAAGTAAGTATGAACTCAACTCTGAAAGGTGCTGGGTCTTTTAAAGGAGAGAAGAGACTCCCGTCTCTTCTTGTCAAAGGAAGAGGTGTCCCCACATGGAAGGAAAATGTAGACAGATTTAAGACCCTCTATAGGAATGTGTAGTTTGGCTTAACAGTTCACAGTCCCAAGACTATCCATCAATAACCAAATTAGCAACTGCCTGCCAACTCTCATGGGTGATGTATACCAAATGCTAGTATCATATAGGGAGACAGAGATACCTGCCTAACAGAAAGCCCAGACTTTGGCTGTAAATGAGTGTAAAAGGATTCTCTGTCTCCATTCTTCATACCACTGCATTTCTAGGTACTCCAAACTTTCAAATACTAAAAGTTAGGCAAACTAAGAGAAATCCATCTAGGCGCTTGAGAGCCTGAGCAGCCAATAGTGGAATGGCCCTTAGGAGATGCTCAAGAAACCACACCTACATCCTGCAAGCTTTAGAAACAGACAAGAGGGTTGGAAGAGGCATCCAAGCACAAGAAAGCATAACTCTCAAGCAGCTATATAGGAAAGCGCCAAGATACTTACAACCACGTTTTCAAAGCTGGCTTCAAGAAAGTCAGTCTCTCTGCAGTCTACCCATGCTTACACCCCAGACCCTACTGGTGGAAAGCTGAGGCTCCAAACTCAAAGCATCTGAAAACAGTAGTGATTTCACTCTAACACCAAAAAGAAACTCACCGTGATTTACTCTAGCTGAGACCAATACAAAGAACTCTATCTACAGCACAACACAACATTGCCAAACTTGTGTGGGACACAATGAAAGAACAAACCCTACAGCACTGACAGCACAAGTGAGCATTACAAACTGTTGCGGAATATTTCATCACACTGTGAACCCCGAGATTGTATTATTTAAATAAAATCAACCATAGGTCAAGAGGCAGAACAAACTACCAGTCGACTGGAACTAACCATAGAGAGTGAGGGGCAGTTGGGAGGTGGGAGAGAGAGAGAGGCTCAAGGAGGTAGAAAGGAGGGACATCAAGTTGGAAGAATTTTGTTTCAGACGGTGTAGGAGAGGGCTCTGCCTGAGATGATGGCAGGGTAGAAAGGTCAGCCAACTGCTCTCTGTGCCTCCCTCACAGCAGTGGCTATGAAGGCACAGTCAGCAGCTGAGGCAGCAGCTCTGGCAGATATAAAACAACAACAAAGAGGGAAAACAACCAATTCCTAACTTCCCATTAGAAAGAACTCATCCCAGAAGAAAGTAAAATCCCATCAACAAAATACTGAGCAGAGTCATCCTACAATCTGGGATTAAAGGAGTACACCACACCACCCAGCTAAGGAAAAATATTTTTAAACCACAGCAGGACAATGGACAGAAATAGGTAAGTAATACAATACTGAAAAGTCCTTACATTGTCATTACTTCAGACTGTCACAACTTAAGATATGGTAAAACAGCTAAGAACAGCCACTTAAAGATAGCCCAGACAAGTCAGGTACAAGCAAGGTAGAAAGCAAGGGATGCTAAAGAGAATACACTTTGCCACAAGTATAACACAGGAGCTACACAGAATAAGACCTGCCCCCAAAGAATAATAAGATTAAAGCTAACCAAATTAGTAATTATATTAAATGAGATAAAATATCAGCCACATGCATAACTATTCTAAATAATGAATTAAACATTCCAGGTTTTCAAAGACTAAACACAGGAAGCAGGGTGAAAGAATTGAGAAACATTCCTGATACTCAGGTTGTTCAGCTACTCAGGTTTAAGGGTCTCGGATGAACTGAGAGAAAAGTATTCGGAGAGATTCCAGGCTTTGGAGCTGGCCAGGGAAAGCAGCGGGTCCAAGTCTTCTTCTGCAATAACACTAGGAAATGGACACTATATCTGCCCCAAATTCCTGTGTTGAAACACTACTCCCCAGTGTGCTGGGATCTGTAAACTGGGCTTCTGGAAGGTACTTAGCTCAGGAGGGTGGAGCCCTCCGAATGGGATTTGTGCCATTAGACACTGGGCTTGTTCTATTCTCCTTGCTCTCTGACATGTAAGGATACACTAAGGAGTCCATTTGCAATCCAAGAAGCAGGTTCTCACCAGTCACTAACTCTACCTCTGGAAATGTGAGAAATAAATTTCTATTGTTCAAGCTCCTATTCCATGTAGTTTCCTGTTACAAACTCTGAACATCAGCAGCATATGTATGTGTTTAGTAACAATCCTTTGCTACATCTCTGAGAAAGAACATCTGTCATCTTTAACTTTTTAGCCTAGAATTGAAGGTAGTAGGTATCATCACAGCATCTTACTGTATTCTGTTCTCCCTTCCCCACCCCTCTCCTAGCTGATCCCCCTTCTCGCCCAATTAGTCCCCTTTTCTGATTTCTTATTACATGCATTCCATTACTCCCTTGATTTCCTACTTCTCATTCTAAATTGTTTACAACCATTTTTATTTCGTTGTGTGTAAATTGTCCTTACCTATTTTTCTGATTTCTTTTTAAAGCTTTTGTTCATCTGTCCCTTCATTTTTAAAGATTCTTTAGGTATTAGAAGTAAGAGAAAAATCATAGACTTAAAAATCCCCAGCACATATATCTGTTAAGACTCACATATAACAGAATCAATTGCTAGCTGTGCTCTAACTTTAGTGGTACTTCCAAAGTAGCATGTGAATGAAGCTGCAATTAAAACATGCTTTAACAATGATTTATTAAATATTTTTCTGAAAAGTATGATTTACCTTTCTAGAAGAAATTTTGTGATGCCTTTTCTGGTATTTGTTGTGAAGGGTGCTGTTTGAATACTGAACATTATGTTCAGACATACCCTGTCAACAGTCATCTTGCCCTCACTTCTCCCCTCACATACCCCATTGCTTCCCTTGACGAGCCTACACCGTAGCTTGCATTTCTTCCATGCTACTGAAAAAGAACTTCTGCTGAAGACTTGCTTCCTAGCTGAGGCATGACATCCAGACCCTTTCCTTTTCTCTCTTTGTTGCTACGATATAGTATTTTCATCCTTAAAACACACTGTCTTGAAATTCCCTATTACTTCCTTGAACACTGTAAACACATTATTAATATTATTTATTATGTATATGTGGGAGGAGACAGTATGTGCATGAGAGTGCAGGTGCCTGCTGAAGCCAGAAGAGGGTGTTGAGTCTCTGGAGCTGAAGTTACATACAGTTATGAGATAGTCAAGATAGGTGTTGGGAACCAAACTCAGATCCTCTACAAGAGTAATGTGTGCTCTTAACTGCTGAGCAATCTCTCCACCTCCACTGTAACGTCTTGCTCTCTGTACTTTCCCTGACAATTCATTTGCTATCATTTTATATCATTCTTTTCCAACCCTTCTCTGTATTACTTCCATATTGACACTAAAAATACTACCAGAATTCTATTTTCTTTGCTCTACTTTTCCATGTTTCTTTAACTGATTCAATTGCTTCTCTTATTCTAATTTTTGGGATGCTGGTGACTCTTAAATCTACCTTAGCTTGTGCAGTTATCTCTCAGTGTGCATGAAGGATTAGTTTAAGTACTTTCCTCAGAGCCTAAACCTGATTATGCTCTCCCCTCCTCTTTAAAATGGTATAGCGTTTGCATATGACTTGCACAAATCCCCCTGCTGTGCGCCACCTATAATACTTAATACAATCTAAGTGCTACAGAGTAACTTTACCACATCCTTAGCCAATGGAAAGAAAAAAAGAAAAAGAAAAGCCCAGTTAGTAGCACCCAAGGATATAAATTCATGATTACGGAGGAACAACAACATATGGAACCCTGAAAGTACAATCTCAACCTGGAAATCACAAGATATCTCAAACTCTTGGGGAATTAAAAAAAAAATCAAAATTCAATATCTTAAATTAGAACTAACTGCATTAAGCACATAAGAGCCATTTACTTTAATATATATATATATAAATTGTGTTAAATTTTTAAATGTTTGGCTGGCTAATTCAATAAATATTTGTTGAGTCCTTACTCTATTACAAATACTATATATAGGTCTTAGAATTCAAAGATAAAAATCATATGAGAGTTGACTTCAAATAAACTAGCTCCCCACGAAGACGAGTTTATTTCTTGAGACAGACAGACAAACAACTGCTGCACACTGAGCTGGAGACAGAATGTGGAGAGCTTGAAGGAAGAACACTATTTCCTTTCACAGAGGCATCTCACTTCAGTTCATGTCTAGTCTTTAAGATGACAGGCAGGGATCAGTATCTTAAATGGAGGAAAGTATTCTGTGTTACAAGAAAGAGTGTAGACTGGGAAAGAAAAGTAAGAACAAGTATTCTCATTGGTCAGTAACGGCTTGGTTTTTTTTGTTTTTGCAAATATGTTCTTAAAATTTCCTTAGTAAAAAATAATAAAACCCACTGCTACTTTATAAAAATCTTGACTTAAGAATTTTATTAGGATCATAGTCGTCATTTTCAATTTCTTTTTATTTTGTGTATGCCTATGGTGTATTCATATGTATGCCTTACATGTGCACATATACAGGTACATGTGAACATATATGCTTATGGAGGCCAAAGTCAGAAGTCAGATGCTGAAGTCAGTTGTTTCTCCACCTTATTTTGAGAGACAGGTTTCTTACTGAACCTAGTAGAGTTCACTGATTGGGCTGGACTAATTGGACAGGCTTGCCAATGAGTCTCAGGGCTCCTCCTGCTTCTACGTCCCCAGTACAGCTATGATATGTGCACACTAGCTCCGCTGACCTTTCTATAAGGGCGACAGGAATGTGAATTCCAGTGCTCATGCATAAGCAGAGAGCACGCACCTCACTTACTGGGCTGTGTCTCCACCCACTTCATCCTATTTTAAACCTTCACACTTTAAGATCTCTATTGTGGAGGCTTGGTGAAATCCTACAACGAGCTGAATTTTTTACTGACTTAAAGTGAAGCCACACTAATTTTTAATGTGTCATTTCTTCAGGCATCTAATAAAGCTAATTGTTAAGCAAAAGGCAGGGAGAAATAGGAGCACTAATACTAAAAGAATATGCAGTATCCATTCATTTTATTTTTAAATGTGGGTTGCAGGAAGCAAAAATATGAAAAAAAAATCTCACAGAATTCATTTCCCTTAAGAAAACTTCATTAAATTTATCACAAAAATAAAAAGGTTTTCTTTAACTTATCCTTAACTGAGACTGTATCTCTTAACAAACCATGAAGTAAAAGCCAGAGTGCTATTTGTAAGCACATCGAATCTGACCTTTTTTATGGAAATTAACACTTCAGAGGATCACTAAACCATGATGTTGCTACTGAATCCATCAAGTATTCATGCAAGGTCTGGCCATTTGAGAAAAGAAAAAAAACTTATTTTCTGATATCTCACAATTTTATATGTAAAGCTAATTATAATTTTTATAGAAGATTTATTCTACAACAATATTCATTGAACTGGTCTGTGTCTTAGTCACTGATGTATTGCTGTGAAGAGACACCATGAACACAGCAACTCTTACAAAGGAAAGCATTTAACTGAGGCTGGCTTATTGTTTCAGAGCTTTGGTCCATTATAGTCATAGCAGGAAGCATGGTGGCATTTAGGCAAACATGGTGCTGGAGAGACAGCTGAAACTTCTACATCCAGATTGGAAGGCAGCAGGCAGAGAGACACACTGGGCCTGGTTTGAGCATCTGAAACTCCAAAGCCCACCCCCAGTGACATATTCCTCCAACAAGGCCACACCTACTTCCACAAGGCCACACCTCCTAATCCCTGTCAAGTAGGGCCACTCTCTAATGGCCAAGCATTCAAATATGTAAGTCTATGGGGGCCATTCCTATTCAAACCTCCTTCCACTCCCTGCCCACCACAGGCTTGTAGCTATATCATAATGCAGAGAGTCTTATCACAGTCTCAACAATGTTTAAAAATCCAAAGTCTCTTCTAGGACTCGAGTCACTCTCTCAACACTAATGGCACAGAACACATATTCCATTCCAAAAGGGAGGAAAGGGAGCAATGGGGAAACACTGGACCAAAGCAAGACCAAAAATGAACAGAACGAACTCCAAACTCTGTATCTCCATGTCTGATGTCAAAATGCTCTTCACATCTCCAACTCCTTTCAACTTTGTTCTCTCTCTTGAGCTAGTTCCACTCCCTGTTAGTAGCTTTCCTTGGCAAGTTTCCCAGGATCTGGCATCTCCAACATCGTGGGGTCAACACAGGAATCCAGGCTTTACCTTCACAGCTTCACTCAATGGCCTCTCTGGACCCCCACGCAGGGACACCACTCACACATACATGGCCTCAGGGGAGTTCCTTAGTTGTGGAGGCAGATTCCATACCCCTAACTTCTATCCTTGACTCTAAAGCCAGAACCATGTGGCTGAAGATGCCAAGTTCTGTTACTTGCTGGGGCTGGAACAGGATCCCCTCATTCAAATACAGTTTCACCAGCTTTCTCTTTTCAATTATTTTCTTTACTGCCTAAGGTTGGTGGTCTTGGAACTCCCTCTGTAGACCAGCCTGGCCTTGAACTCAGAAACTCACCTGCCTCGACCTCCCAAGTGCTGGGATGAAGGATGAGTGCTACCACCGCTGGCCCTAAATTTTCTTTTATGAAATGAGGTTTGAATAGGAATTTTCACAAGTTGGTGACTCAGCTGGGTAGGGTCTTACCCTGAGGTCACTACTCCCTTTATTTCATTGAGCATCAGGCTTTTCTTTCATCTGTTTATCCCCCTGAACACAGGACTTAGCTTCATTACACTTCCTGCTGCCCCCTTTCTCCTCAAACTGAACATTTTACATTTTTCCTTGCTTAATTTGCTCCTTTTCATTATATATCTGCATAACCGCACGGCACAGTCAATACTAGGCTGTTCTGAAATGTCCTCTGCCAACACCATTAAACCAATACTCTTTACTTCAGCCTCCAGCAGACTTTTCAAATGAGGGCAAAAAGCAGCCACATTCTTCACCAAAATAATCACAGGAATGATCTCTAGGCCACTCGCTAATATTCTTCTCCTCTGAGCCAGGCCATCATAATCTACATTACTCTCAGCACCACTGTCTCCCCTACTCCTACTGGTATGGCCCTTTTAATCCCCACTTAAAGCCTTCGCCTGCTTTCCAAATCCAAAGTCCCAAAGTCCAAATTCCACCAACAAGCAGAGTCAGGTTTGTCACACCAGTACCCTACTCCTGGTACCAACCTCTGTCTTAGTCAATGGGCTATTGTGAAGAGACACCATGACCACACCAACTCTTATTTTTAAAAAAGCAATTAAATGGGGCTTCCTTACAGTTCAGAAGTTTAGTCTATTGTCATCACGGTGGGAAGTATGGTGTCACGTAGGCAGAAATGGTGCTGGAAAGTAGCCAAGAGTTCTATATGCAGATCAAAAGGCTATAGGCAGAGAGAAACACTGGGCCTGGATTGAGCATTTGAAACCCCAAAGCCCACTTCCTCCAACAAGACCACACCTACTTCAACAAGGCCATATATCCTAATCCCTGTCAAGTAGGGACACTAAATAATGACCAAACATTCAAGTATGTAAGCCTATGGGGGCTATGCAAACCACCATAGTCTGCTTAAGTTAGTAAATTCCAGACCTAGCTTTTCCAATAATAGTATCCATCTACTACTGATTCCACTTATTAAAGGAATAAGTAACTTGTTATCACTGTGTTACAGTCTCAATATATTAAGTGCTTTTAATATAAACATTCTAAAGAAACAATACTGTAACTTCTATAATCAGAAGATACTAAAAATACAAACTGTGTATTGGATCACAATGAATAAATCTCTACAAGCTAAAACTGGTAATCCTAGAGTTTGAGAGACATAGCTTCAAAAAGAAAAGGATGTGACAAGAAAGCTTGCTGTGGATGGTTGATTGATAAATAAAACACTGATTGGCCAGTAGCCAGGCAAGAAGTATAGGCGGGACTAGCAGAGAGAATTGGGAGAACAGGAAGGCAGAGTGGAGGAGATGCTGTTAGCCGTCATGATGAGGAGCAGAATGTAAAATACTGTACTGGTAAGCCACGAGCCACATGGCAAAGTGTAGATTAATAGAAATGGGTTAATTTAACATGGAAGAACTAGATAACAAGAAGCCTGCCACAGCCATACAGTTTGTAAGCAATACAAGTCTCTGTGTGTTTACTCGGTTGGGTCTGAGCAGCTGCAGGACTGGCAGGTGAGAGAGATTTGTCCTGACCGTGGGCCAGGCAGGACTGAAGAAAACTTCAGCAACAAAAGCTTGTCCATAACCCTACTACAAAACGTCATCAACATCTGTAAGGTCAAAAACATTAATTTTCCTTAGGGTCAATTTCTAATAAGCATTCTGATATCAAGTAAGGTAAACTTAAATATGATGGACTACCAAATATGTTTCACTATTTAAGAATAAAACACCTATATTTTATGCAGGATTGATCATGGAAGTTCTCTGTGGTGTTGTTTTTATTTGTTTATTGTTTTGTTTTGTTTGTTCCTGGATGACCTATGTCATGTAGACCAGGCTGGTCTAGAACTGACAGTGATCTGCTTATATCTGCCTCCATGTCCTGCATGTGAGTATTAAAGTTCTGGGCTACAGTGCCTAACTAAGTACATTTTAACTTTTTTTTCCAAGCCCACACACATACTTTTTCTTGTATTTAAAATTTCTAATTCAATGGTTACACAGATGGCCCTACTTAAACTAAATTGAACACAAAACAAACCAAAAGTCATCAGTCTAGAAAAGGAATGGACAGGGAGGGGAGGGCACTGAAAGAAATAGGAACAAGATGTGGGGAAAGAATAATTAGAATGCATTATATACATGTAAGAAATTGCATTTATTTCAGCATGACAAAATTACCTGTTTTAGACTTTCTAAAGCATCTGAAGTTGTCCATTTGATAGAAATCTAAACGAAAGCAATGCAAGATTCATGCCTGCCCAGCATAACGAGAAAGTTCTATTAAAGTCAGTAGACCATGTCCAAAGGCACTGGCAATCTGCATCTGACGAAAGTCCCACTACAAGGCCGTGCACTTTCCAAACCAATAGCTAGGGTTTTCTGACCTGCAACACATCTCTCCTCTCAGTCATCGTAGGGAAGGAGAAGAACAACGGTCAGGACCATTTCTGCCATACTATGTCTGACAAATAATGGAATAAGTAGCATGCACGACTTGCTTCAACTTCTGTATCTTTTTCACAACGGAGCAACACTGCTGTGCCACTAAATACTTACAAACTACGCACAGCAGAGATCAGTACAAACTTTTTCTGTACAGGGCCACAGAGTACAAACTACAGACTTTATAAGCCATCTGATTTTTGTCACAACTACTTAACTCTTCCTCTGTAGCATAAAATGAGACACAGACCATGGATACATTAATACTTATGGATGTGTCTAAATAAAACATTATTCACAAAAACAGGCAGCAAGTTAGATTTGGCCCATGGGCTATTTTCCAGTTCCTCATTTCAGGTAAAATTATATCATATCCTTTTCCTCAAAAGACAGTTTTTCTCATTCAAGAAGTTTTCTTTAAAAAAATTTAAAATTATTCCATAAACTTTCATGCTACATAAATGGTTCCACATATTTCATTTGAGGACAGAATCCCACTACTCAGAAGAAACCCATGTTTACAATTGTTTTTTAAAAACATACTTAATAATGCCATATTTCAAGGAGAATATGAAATTACCTTTCTTCAACTTCTGAGATTTACTAAATTTATATAGTAAGGGACTAAATACTCACAAATTCCTATCAAACTTCTATTTGCAATATACAAGTAAAATAATATATTAAATATTCTGTCTTCTTGAGCCATTTCATCTTTCAGAGATTACCAAACTCTTCTTAAAGATAAGAGATTCAAAATCCCTAAGCCAATACCCTCAACAAAGAATATTCCAAAACAAAGAGTATCAGCCTTTTCCAAAAATAACACATGCATAGAAATCCATTTTATGTGCAAGTCACCTGAAATTATTTAACTAGAGACAAGCCTGACTAGAGAAAATTAAATATCTACTGCATGCTCAGGAAATGCCAAGTAGTATTCTAAACAAGCTCTGGATTAACTCCTAATCTTCCTAAGTATACCTTGTGAGGGTTACCACTGTTGACACCATTGTATGCAAACATAGAAAGTGGGAAGTAAAGAAACATGTCCAAGGTTATAGCTAATTACAAGTAGAACTAGGATTTACCTACTCCAGCTCAGGAGATAAGCCCATGCTCTTAACCACAAACCACACAGCTCAAGAAGTAAATGTAGCTGCTCGCCATCGAGGACCCTATAGGCAACACATGCAGTGCAGACCCAGGCAGGCTACTTGCACCCCCCTCCAGCAAGTCCCCCACAGTTAGCTTGTCCCAAGTCTGCTAAGGACAGCTCCCTCCTCTCAGCCCATCTCGGCCCTTTGGACTCACAGGATCCCTGCCCCACTTGATACCAGGGACTTCGTAGCCAACCAACATGGATTTCAAAGGTGGAGAGACAGAATGTAATGGTACAAAAGGTTAAAATGGTACAGAAAAGGTTTAATGGGGAGAGGATAGAAGGGTAGAATGACTATGGAGAAGGATAACACTAAAGACATTTTGAAAAAATTGTAAAGAAACTTTCTACTGTACAACCTTCCTAAAATATAGACATATACTTATATAAAAAGTTTAAATGGAGGCACCTTATAACAGGGCAACAATGCCCCTATTAGATACTATGGGATAACAAAAAGCTCAGTGTCAATGATGGCTTACCTTCTTTGGAGTTGTTGGCCATATATCCCCAAACATTGCAGGCTATTGTCAATCCTCTTGGTTACCCTCCAGAACTTGACAGTAAGACCCTATTACTCAAGTCACAGAACATGTAGAATTCAAACTGGCACTGGCCCGGAAGCTTCATCCCTCCTGGCTATCTTTCATAAAGCTGAAAGGTGTCATACATGCTATCAGGGGATAAAAAGAATCACCAATTGTGGTAGTTTGAATGTAACTGGTCCTCATAATCTTATAGTGAGTGGTATTAGGAGGTGTGGCTTTGTAGGTATGGCCTTGTTGGAGGAAGTGTATCACTGTGGGAGTGGATTTTGAGATCTCATATATGCCCAAGCCACATCCAGTACCACAGTCCACTTCCTGTTGCCTCCAAGATCTAAGACACTCCACTACTTCTCCAGCACTATGTCTGCCTACACACCTCCATGTCTCACCGTGAGTGATAATGGACTGAACCTCCGAAGTGTAAGCAAGCCACTCCAATTAAATGTTTTCCTTAATAAGAGTTACTGTGGTCATGGTGTCTCTTCACAGCAACAGAAACCCTAACTAACACACCAATCTTAGCCAACTGTGAACCTGCTAGCTACAACAAAGAGGGGCCTAGGAAGACATGCCCACTGATACAAATGTCATAGTAATAACCAAACATTTTCTGCTTGGGTCTAAGGCCCAATCCAAAAGTTAAAACCCAGACCCTGCACTGTCATCAGGATCAAGAACCTGTGCTTAGACAGGACAGAGACTCTAGGGTGGAACCCAGTACTATTTATTACTCTGCTAAAGGGACATAGTATTAAACCAACTCTTAATGACTTGTCATGCACATAGAGTAATGCTCTTCTCAACTCCCATTAAAGAAGCTTCTATTTCCAGTAGACTACAATTAACACAGGGACCTACAACTGTAACACGAAATCTAAATTGGTCTTCTAATAAAAACCCGGAGCCAGATATTGGGGTAAATGCTGAAAGATCAGAGAGACAAAGGAACAAGCCACGTCTCACCTCACCAACTCCATGAATCTTCTCACTGAATGTCTCTGAGTCCTCAGCCAAGAGCCGCCAGCCAACACGGCTTCAGCCAAAAGGCTTCTAGCTGAAAGGGGCTCTAGTTCCTGTCTCCCTGTGCCTGCTATACCTTTCCCCACCCAGCCATCACTTTCTTCCTAGTGCTGGGGTTAAAGGTGTGTGCCACCGCTGCCTGGCTCTGTTTCTCTCCTAGACTGAATCAATCCCTTGTAATCCATGGCTTTGATTAGGATTAAAGGTGTGTGCCACCACTGCCTCTATGTTTAATCTAGTGGCTTATTCTGCTCTCTGATCTTCAGGTAAACTTTATTAGGGTACACAATATATCACCACACACAACAATCAAGGTGCAGAGAGTAAGAGACTGTAGATTGTTGAGCCCTAAACAGGACATCTGTATCACAACTCCTTCTCCCAAAACTCAGAGATTGTGACAGTGAAGCAGGCAGAAAGACTGTAAACGTCATAGGCGGTGAAAACTATGGGGACCTAGTGTTGACTGGCTATAGCAGGGGCAGTTGTACATATGACTTCACAGACAATGAGACAGTATGCACAAGACCAGACAAAATCAGACCAGACAGAGTTGCCATGAGCTAAGCGGCATGTCAGATTCCCATCACAAAACACAGAGGCATCTCCAAACTGCACAGAATGCTGCATGGTGGATTTAGCTTTTGCTAGTAGGGGGATAGGGGGAAGGTTTCTGGGCTACATGATGCTTGATGGAGGCATAGACCCACTGCTTCCCAGAGTCGGGGATGAGCATGACTCCCAGAGTTGGCAGAAAACAGACCTCCACCATGTTGGGAAGCTGAGGTAGGCAGAGTCAGCAGCCAAGGCTGCCAAGTTTGTCCTAGCCACACAGCTTAAAATCTCTCCTGGTCAAAGAAAGATTATAGATTCACAGTAAGACAAATTCAGATGGACTAAAACTCTAAAAGGTTTACATTGTATGTAAAAAGGTACAAAGGTTTGAGAGAGAGAAGAGAAAGAATATAGATAGTCATAAAAATAAAAGTCTTAAAAAATAAAATAATATATAAAAATATAATAAGCCACATAAAGATGGAAATTACACAGAGAGTCTGGATTGTATTGTCTTTGGGATTTTTTAACTGGAGAGAGACATTTGATTGTAAAAGCTGCTGAGTTAAACTAATATATATATTTTAAAGTTATCTTGACTTCAAAATTTGGGTCTAAGGATATATTGCTCTGGAAAGGAGGCTCTGCTTTTGTTTCTACAGGAAGAAAGAAGCTGTGGGTTTGTTCCAGGTTAAGATGGATCAGATATATTTCTATTAAGAGGTAAAGCCTCAAACATTTCAAAGACCTACAAAATATGGCACTTAAAATGTTTTAAAAACTTATAGACTTTTCTGGACATTGAAACATGTCTGCTCCTGGCAGTACCAATTCACTTAGAAAAAAATGATGGGCATCGAAGAAACTAATTTTGGAGTGTGCTTTCTTTGTGGCAAGTTATCACTGGGCAAAACAGTGCCCTTGCCTCTACTGCTTGACAGGATGCTGTATTAACTGGGCATACAGGACCCATAGGAAGGTGACCACTGAACTTTGCAGGGCGAGATGGTCCCTCAGGTTTCTGCTTCGCAGAAGAAATCGCCAGACTTTCAACAGGACATGGGGAAAAGCGACTGAAGAATTTTGCCAGAATGGGTGGAACAGTCCTTAAAATTTCCTGCTTCACTGAAAGCTATGCCAAACAGAGACTGTAGGCTTGTAGGCTGAAGGTAGATGCCCCATTACAGAGAACTTTGGATGACTGTCTAGGCATCCAGATGTCTCTGTCATTTCTAGAATTATGGAAGTTGCTTGCAATGCACTTCTTTATTCACGTAATATTATATCCTTCTGGGGTCTTTGATGGAGTTGATAGCTACAATTATAGTTTTCTTTAGTCGTGATAAAAGATAAATTAGTTATAAAACTTCAGACTCACAAAAATAGATGATAGAATTTTTTTAATGTTGTCAAATACAAATAGACTAAATATTGTAACTGTAATTCTTGCTTGATAACTGTTTTGTTATATATAATTTTACTATGTTAAAGTTAAAACCTTCCTTTTTCATTAGACAGAAAAGGGAAAGTGCTGTAGGATGTCTTTCTGTATGCTGTGAATACGTGTGGCCCCCACTGGATAATAAAGCTGCTTTGGCCTACAGCAAGGAAGCTTACAGATAGGTGGGAAACCCAAACAGAGATAGAGAATAAGGGCAGAGTTGGGGAAGACTCAAGCCAACCGGTAATGCCATAGCCACGTGGCAACATACAGATTTATAGAAATGGGTTAATTTAAGATGAAAAAGCTGGCTAGCAAAAAGCTGATACCATAGGCCATACAGTTTGTAATTAATGTAAGCCTCTCTGTCATTATCTTATAAGCGGCTGCTGGACCGACGGTGGGAGAGATTTGTCCCGACTGAGGGGCTGGGCAGGATACAGGGAAACTTCCCTCTACAAAGCCTGTTCTTTTCTAATGAGAGATAGAAAAAGAGTGGATATGGACGGGGATCCAGATGGGAGGGGAGGCGGGTATGAACTGGGAGGAATAAAGAAAAACCATAATCAGGATCTATTATATGAGAAAATAATCTATTTTAAATAAAAGATATCTTAGATATATAGGAACATGTAGCTAAATGTATTTTCCATAGACTTTGGTTAAAGCATCACCAATAACTAAAAATGATTCAATTTATACATGAAAACTGTTTCAGTAAGGTAAATATGTAAAAGAACCATCAATCATTCAATCCAATCTTACCTTCCATGAAAATATGCTGAAGCAGGACTAATTCAAAGGTAAAAGGTAGCCAATACAAAGCCAGTGAGCTTCATAATACTAGATTTGAGCTAATATGAATCCATAACTAAAAGTATAAGAAGTTATAAAATACTAAAGACATCTCCTAAGCCTATTTGTTGTATCATATTAGGTATCTACAATGAGGCTAGCAGTTCTTATACATAATTATTCATTTATTTGTCAGTTTTGAAATATTCTTATATAGCAGGGCTAGCTTCAAACTTGCTATGTAGCTGAGGCTAGCCTTCAACTCCTAATTCTCCTGCCTCTACCTCCAAATGCTGAGATTACATACATATACCACCACTAACATTCAAAATCCTCTTTTATAAGCAAATAGACTATCTCTTATGTATTACTATAAAATGTGATATGAAGTAGGAAGGCTTTGCAAGCTGTAGAGCCATTTATAAGCATAAGATTATCACTTCAATTTTTATAACATCAAATAAATTAATCAAAAAGTATAAAAGACCCACACACACACGCAAAGTAGAGTGCTGTGGGATATTGTTCTATATGCTGTGAATAAGTGTTGCTCTGATTGGTTGATAAATAAAACGCTGATTGACCAGTAGCCAGGCAGGAAGTATAGGCAGGGTAAGCAGATGAGAAGAATTCTGGGAAAAAGAAGGCTGAGTCAGGAGTCACCAGCCAGACACAGAGAAAGCAAGATGATAAGGCAGAACTGAGAAAAAGTACCAAGCCACATGGCTAAACATAATTAAGAATTATAGGTTAATTTAAGTGTAAGTTTAAGAGCTAGTCAGTTATAAGTCTGAGCTAATAGCCGAGCAGTTATAATTAATATAAGCCTCCATGTGTTTACTTGGGGGACGTGAATCTCACAACAACCAGGCAGCTGGCCAGGACACAGAAAAACTTCTAACTACAGTGGAGCTTTGACTATTCCTACCAATTTACTCAATTTTACTATAATTCTAAGAGTATCACTGAATCAAAACCTCAGTGTTTCCAGGTAGAACAGAACTGATTCAAGTGTGCCGCACAGATCAGGTCAGTGCCAACCCACAAACTCTCTTACTGCTGGGTGATGGCACACATACAGAAACTGGTGAGCACAAAACTTTAGTACAACCTAACATTGCCTCTCAGTTTTACAATTTCCAAGATACTGATCCATGACACTGAAAATATTTTACGTTGCCAGATAGCTTGAGAATCGCTGAGCTGGGCCACAGTTCTCAGAATCCTCCAAGTGGACATGAGATTAACAGTCTCCTAAACAAAGGATGTGACACATCATCTTCACATCAAAAAACAGCCTCTGTGGCTCTCCTCTGTCCTTCCCTTTCCTGAGAACACTTCCCTGAAACTGAGATGTGGCAGCTACTCGGCTTTGCCCATGCAGACAATTACAATATTCTGGAGTGGTATTCCTTGACTTCAGTGTGCCAAAGAGTCACCAAAGGAATGCTTTAAACTGCAGAAGACAACCGAGCAGGTCTCTGGAGACAGAGTCTACAGCACTGACAGGCTGCCACATGTATCAGACGCCACTACAGTGTGGATCACAAGTGGAGCCAACGAGGTGAGCAAAATGCAAATGAGAACTGTCCCAGGACACTGGGCAGTTTAAAGACAGAGAGGAAAATGGCTGGAATTCAGACTCCTATACTTAGGCCTCTACTGAGCCCCAACCCTAAACATAACTAAAGTAGGCCACGTTTTTTAAATATTAGAAGTGTATGTTCAGTTTTGCATATTCATAATATCAGTGCAAATATTTATTTCACAAATGTATTCAAGTATAAATTTATTCATGTAAGGATAAACAAAACTCAAAGCTCTACTGACCTTTTAAGATAGCCAGGCTTCAGTGTGTGGACTGTGATTTGTGTCATGGCCATTTACATATTAAGAACATCTCATCATTCCACACTTGTTAACATGTATTTGACATTGTACTCTCCTCCATCATGGCAAATAACTTAACTCTCAACTTCTGAAGAAGATACATGTGCTTATAAAAAGATGTCTTTCTTTAAATCATCTCTGCAAAAATCTTCACAACTTTTAAACAATTTAGTGAGTACAATTCTGGTAATTGGGGCAGTAAAAAAACAGCTAAAAATTTATCAACAAAGTTAAAAGTTCTCTGGGCAATGGTGGCCCACACCTTTAATCCCAGCACTTGGGAAGAGGAAGTAGACTGGATCTCTGGGTTCAGAGCCAGCCTGCTCTACAGGGAGAGTTCCAGGACAGCCAAGGCTACACAGAGAAACCCTGTCTTGAAAAACAGAAAGAATAGAAAAGTCAAATGTTTTAGGTGGTTACTCTGCAACAACACATGTAGACATGGACAGAGTAATGACTGCTAAAATTTTACTGTCCCCTTACAGCCATAATAATGTGTTTAACATTTGTATTTAAAAACCTTTAATATGAATCAATTTTGGATTACCAAAGAAGTAGTATGTACGTCTAAAGACTTCTGATGAATTTGTAATTATCTGAACAAAGATAAAAATGGTTAAAATTAAAAAAAAAAAAAAAAACAGAAAAGGTCAACAGAAAAATTACCAACAACCAAAACAAGGGAAAAACTATATCCTCATCTTGCTCAACTTAAATATGTTGCAACTAAAGATGTTTCAGACATCCTGCTTACTAACCCTACCTTATCCCGACCCAAGTAAAACTCAGAAAAAGTAGTCAAATCCTGCAGAAATACAATGCTGCAGAAATCTCATTTGCTAGACTTTAAACATGCTTTTCCCCTTCAAAACTCATGTTGGAGCTTAATCTCCACTCTGGAGTATTAGAGGGTGGAAATTTATGTGGAGTTTAAGAAAAGGGTCTGTGGAAAGGGACTGGAGCAGATAGGGATCCACAATACCAGGAGCATTCTAAGAAGAAAGCACCCTGAACACATACACAGTGCACCCTGCTATTGATATGCAAGCCTCCACCAGCTCAGGACCACCGTCAGCAGGAAAGCCGTCCTCTGAGGCGGTCACAGTCTCACTATTATGAGTCTTGGCAACTAAGCAGACACTGAGAAGCCTACTACACATGCTTCACGTCCTAACCAGCAACAAATGAAGGTGCCTTCACCTGACTTATCTCCTAGCTGGTTTTCTTAGCATCTTCAATTAGTATAGCTCTTTCATGGCAGAGTCTTCTGAAAATCTGCAGGTGACATTTTTTAACTTGAATTTTATATCTAAATCATATATGAGGGGTTGGGGCAAATTTTTAAAGAACCTTTAAGTATCTGTTTCTGTCTTAAAACTGCTGTCTCTAATGTTAGTAAGTCAATAAAATAATTGTGTAAGTCACACAGAAGTGTTCTTCACCTGCCTACACACTATAGACCTTAAGAATGTTTTTGACTGACAGGGCTTAAATCATCAAACTGCCAATATTCTTTTGTCAGAATGAGAAAACATAAGCCGGAGCAAGCTGATGTGCTGTTTTTATGATTTCTGAACTGTTACTATGCAGTTTTTAGTTGATTTAGCAAATGCTGCTGTGTGAAAGAAGAAACTTATTTTCAACCTGCTGAGCCAGCAAATTTCTTTATAGACCTTCTTCATGTTTGCGGCAGTCAAGCCCACAGGCAGCTGAAACTAGATTTATGATTAGTCACCAGAAAAGAGCTGAAAGGTGCACCTCGGAACTGCAACAGTCTGTCAGAACTGCAGGTCACACCAGCCATCAACAAAAGCAGAAAGAGACAATGTAACATATTTTAAGACAGAAAGTTAACAAAGGCATACTAACTTTCACCATTTTAACTCTGCAAATACTATAAACTAGAGAAAGTTCACCAATGTTCACTAAAGTAGGAACTATCTAAAAATAGAAGGGGTTTCCAAGCTAAGTATAATGGCACATGTCTTTAATCCCAGCATTTGGGAGATGGGAGGCAGAGGCAGGCAAGATGTCTATGAGTTCAAAGCCAGCCTCATTTCCATAGCAAGTACTAGGCTAGCAGCCAGAGCTATATAGTGAGACCCTGTCTAAAAACAATAATAGTAATAAAGAAAGAAAGGAGTTTCCAATAAGCCTCCCTGAAAAAAAAAAATTAAAGTGATTGGTTTCATATGGTGTTTTTCAGCATCTAAAGATGTTGACTCTGATCCTTCCTAAAAGAGTACAATAAGAATATTTTTATTGGGGCTGGACAGATGCCTCATCAGTTAAGAACATTGGCTGCTCTTCCAGAGGTCCTGAGTTCAATTCCCAGCAACCACATGGTGGCTCACAATCATCTATAATGGGATCTGATGCCGTCTCCTACCATGCAGGCATACATGCAAATAGAGCACTCATATACATAAAATACATAAATAAATCTTTAAAAAGAAAATATTTTATCAAAGTGAAAATGAAAATGATTTCATAAGCCAGGTATGGTATCACACACCATTAATCCCAGGCGGAGGCAGATGAAGCTCTGGGAATTCAAGGCCAGCCTGTTGGTCTACATAGTGAGTTCCAATAGAGCCATAGCTACACAGTGAGACTGTCTCCAAAAAAAAGGAAAGGAAAAGGAAATGCACTTCACAATTTCAGAAAGACAAAAACAGAATGCACTTAATATATAACCTCATAAAAGTGGTGCACATCTGTAACTGGCTATAATACCAACACTAGAAAGGCGGAAGCAAAATGTCCAGCTCAAGGTCAGTTTGGACTACACAGTGAGGCCATGTGTCAAAGAAAACGGAGAAAACAGAGGAAAGGAAGAGGTACAATACTGTAGGTGGAGCTAGCTACCTGTAACAGTAGTTATGGAATAATACGGATGACTAAAAATACCTAGTATCCTTTTCATAAACTCCCTATGCAGCCACTAGCACTAACTAGAGTTCTACTGATGCTGCTGCCGAAGGCTCTATCTGCCTGCTGAAAACGGGTTTTCCACTGGAGAGCACTTACTCCCCAGCAGTCTCCTGGGGAATAGCATGCCTCTGAGGAAACTGAATCAACCCAACAAGAAAGGCATGGAGGGTGGGCTGAAGAACGCCAATCACACACGCTTTATTGTGATAACCATTAAGAAGCTCCTAGTTGGTGGGATAGGAGAGGAAGAGTGAGGAATTTTAAACCCCAGCAATATGTATGAAAGTTGCCCCCCTTCTTTACCTCAAGGCAAGATATATGGGAAGAGGAGGACTCCCCTGCAACCCATTTTACTATGGCCTAGGGTTGCTCTCTAGCAGCACAGCTGGTTACAGTCCACAGGCGGCAGTTTCTTAATTGTTGAAAGGTGACACACAAGTGTACTTGGGACAGGAGCCCCAGTGAAACAACCCAAAGCAAAGGGGAGATTCAAGGGGGCAAGGACAGGAGACCTTCGCAGCATCATCCTCGCTCCTTCACTCTATCAAAGCAAAAACAACGGTGATAAACACCATTGATAAATCAATACACAGACACCTGGAGTACTCGGGGCTTAAACCACCCTGTTCTGGGATTCCAAAATATGTTTTCTTAATAAAAAGAAAACACACTTTATTTTCTTCTTTTGTTTTGTTTCACATAAGGTGTCTCCCTATAGCCCAGGCTAGCCTGGAATTTACAGTAATCCTCCAGCTTCATCCAAGGACTACAACCGTGAGTCACCATACCCAGCCTGTCATTCCGAATACTACTTTATAGATCTTCAACTCTAAACTGCTAAAGAAAACAAAATACACAATATAGTGCTTTGTTTTTTCATAAATCCTTAAGACTTATGAGTGATCCAATTAAAATGATGACTTCTTTGATTATGATGTATCACTCCTAAGATTAAACTTCTTTCCCAAACAAAAAACAGCAAACCATTTTTAAATGTAGGGGTTAAGTCTGTGTTTGTTGGCTTGGGTTTTTCTGAGATTCTCTCAGTATGAAGCCCTGGCTAGGATTACAAGCACACACCACCAAGGCTAGCTTCCAATGTGCTATTTTTAATCATTTAAATGAGAAGTGGTCGCCACAAGTCACTGCAAGTAAGTACTGAATTTTATTCTGAATATTTGAGTTCTATTCTTGGTTCTGCTACTTAGAACTGAGCAAACTATGACTCGCTAAGATTTGCTTTTTCCTCACCCTCACGCTGGAGATAAATTATACAACACTAATTCGATAGGCAATATGGTCTCACAAACATATATTCAATGATTACATTCTCCTGACAAAGGAGGAGAAAGAGGGGAAGGAGGGAGGGGACAGGAACAAAATGGCTCAGATAAGAGGTCTTGCTCTGGATCCCCACCACTCACATAAAAACCCAGGTGTGGCCACAGAAACCTGTTAACCCGCAGTGAAACAAGTTGACTACGGAGCTTTCTGCTCTGCAGTCTGTCCAAAGCCGAGGGGCAAGCACCAGATTCTGCGGAAAAACTATCTCGAAGGAATGCAGCAGAGAATGATGGAGCAGGACACCCAGCCTCCTCTTCTGGCTTCAAAATGTGCACCCACAAACATACATGTATGCATGCACCACAGGCACATTCACCTCACATGAAAAAATATTTAAAAAAAATAAAAAGATTCAAAGACATAAAGTGGATGAGTACTGTAAGTAGAAATAAAACTAGATGCAGTTAATATTGTTCCCTATACAAATAGAAAGCCAAATTCCTCTTATGGAGCTATTTTATACACAGAAATAAGCATTACAAAGGACCAAGGTGCAATTTAAGATATTTAAGCAAACTACTTTACTGCAGAAATCCCTACAACATTTGACCATGAGGTCCATGAAACCTAATTCTTGGTGCTACAAGCAGGAGGTGTGGAGTGGGTGGGAGTATAATACGGCTTAGTTTATATTTTAAAGCCCTGAGCTTGGAGCCGGGCGGTTGTGGCGCACACCTGTAATCCCAGCCTCAGGAGGCAGAGGCAGGCAGATCTCTGTGAGTTCGAGGCCAGCCTGGTCTACCAAGCGAGATCCAGGAAAGGGGCAAAGCTACACAGAGAAACCCTGTCTCAAAAACAAAAAACAAAAAACAAAAAAAGCCCTGAGTTTGATTGGGATAATAGTGAGCACCTGAGACTTAAAAGAAAACTCAAACACAACCCTATAAATTTCAATACCTCGGTCTTCTGATCCCCTCAGATCACACTATCAGCATAAGCCATTCACTACTGTTGCCCTAACCTGCTACTTTATACACAACTCACAGAACAGATTAACAACACGGCAGAGGTTTCAGCATTTCACTGTGGGATCTACAACTACTTGAGCACACAAGTCTAAAAATGTCTTGTCACCCGTCAACAACCCCAGAGCATAGGGAAATCTGGATGTCAGCAACCTAAGGAGGTGTTCAGAGCTATTGGTTCTCTAAACCTTTCCTCTTAGCGCTCTTGGCCCTTCAAACCTTCAGATCCTGATTGTAACACATAAGTCCTAGTAAAGCCTAGTTCAAGCCACTTCACTGGGGAACACCCAAGCCTTCCCTGGCACCAGCTTCAGACTGGCGAACGCTGGTCGGGAACTCCAGCAAACTCCCGGAAACCCCCAGCAGCCTTAGAGATCTAAGAATTTTACTAATCACTGCCTTGTCTACCTGGGCTCCTTAGGAGAAACTGCCTTACAGAAGAACAACAGGCTGGTGGAAAAGGAAACAGGCCAAGCTAACTTGTAATACACAGTGGCAAATGCTAAACTCTAACACTGCTGGGGATCTGTAACAACCAAAGGGCCTGACTGAGCAATTCTGACTGACAGGACCATTCCAAGGTCAACTCTTTCCGACTTAATAAGACCCAACAATGGAGTATATATCTGGGTTACATACTACAGAAAAAGATATAGTTCTCTGCCCTTAAGAAGCTTTAAGAGTCCAAAGAAGGCAAATTTTTTAATTATCTGGGCTCCCAATGAAGTAACAAACCTTCCTAGGTGTAGGTTATTTCGTAATGAATTAAAAAGGCCAAATTTGTAAATAAAGGGGTTATCACTAATTTGTAGGAGGAGGGCTCAGAGTAATGAAGAATGGGGTAAACTCAAACAGATGCAAAGTCTGGTGTGATCCAAACCTGTAACTCCACTGTGGGAGCTTACAAAGACTCCAACTTGTGGCTTGACTCAAGGTCAGAGTCAGAGTTGATGTTGCTCTCCAAGGCTGCATAATTGCGTGCAAAGGCATGGTTACCAGGTGTCTTATACTTCAAGGCCTAATCACAAGGTGCTTTGCCGTGGGCCGTGGTTACCAGGTGTTTTGAAGGGTCTACACGTGGTTGTACACTGTGCTTTGATCTTGAAAGGGGGGAGGTCTTCTGCCTCTCCCCTTGCTAGGGTATAAAAAGCCCATTAGAAATCAACTTAAGGCAACTGGGTACTGACCAAAGGCCCTTCGGAAGCTATTCTGTGTCTCGATCTTTTTTCTTCATTTACTTCTATATTTGCTATCTAGCATTTCTCAATTCCTCACTCCCCGTTTCAAGGGACCCTTCAATAGGTCAGGGCTGAACCCCAACACTGAACCCCCGCATCCCATAATAAGTTCAAGGCCAGCCTGGGCTCCATGAACTAAAATCAAGACTGATCTAAGATTATTATTAGTCTTGTAAAAATCAAGAAAATTAAAGGAAATATTCCAGTAAAAGAATTAAAAAGGGGGTTGGGGATTTAGCTCAGTGGTGGAGCGCTTGCCTAGCAAGCACTAGGCCCTGGGTTCAGTCCTCAGCTCTGGGGAAAAAAACAAAAACAAAAACAAAAACAAAACAAAACAAAAAAACCCTAAGGTAAAATTTTTAACTTACAATTTGTTGTACCAGTGATGGGAACCAGTGTGAAAAGGTCTGTATTTTATCACATAAATAAATAACAAATACACAGAACCGGACCAGACTCCTTAGGTCAACATTTATTTCAACCACTTTCTAGCGTGTCATGAGAGAAAGTGACTTAGCCATTCTTTGCCCTCATCTTCCCACCTGTGAAGTAGGGTAGACAAAAGTAACAAAGCCTGTCCGGGCAGTGGCAAAATCATCACAGCTCGGGTGTGATTACATCGCCCTGGTGATCAAAACTTTAGCTGAGTGTTAAATTCCCACCTTTTAGGCACTGGTCCCCTCCTCCTCGGTTCTAATCCTCAAACACCTTCTACTTCGGGAACCAATGAGATCTAATGTCCTTTCTTCAAAACAATAAGCACTTTCCTAACAGGGCATCTACAAAGCCTGCCTTCCCCAGCTGTCAGAGCCCACTTCTCAAGGAAACCAACCCCTCCTTCAATCCTAAAGTACTCTGCCTGCTCTTTAGAGTTTACCTGCGCTGCAAGAGTTTCCTTAATGCTCCTTTCTCACTAAAGCGTAGTTTCTGAGAGCTGGGGCAACTATTCGGTTTCATCCTCATTCCCTACCCTCCCAACCTAGAGGGGTGCCAGGCTGGGAAAGGCGACGCAGAATTAAAAAGTGGCTGTCAACAACTGGAATGGCTCCAATTTCAGAAACTGCTTCATTTCGAATAATTTTTTTCAAGGCTTCCCGATCCCCAAAAGCCCACAGAAAAACAATCAGACCAACGCCATCCCTTTGAGAAAAGTTCCACGGGGCACACACACACACCCGCGCCCCGCGCCGAGTCACCCCGCAGTCCTTCTCGGCTTCGCAAGTTGAGCGTGCAAGCACGGGCAGCGGCGCTCCGGCCGGCGGCGCGGTAGTTTGAAATGCGGGCAGCGGGGCCAGCTCCGGCCACCGCGCGGGGCCGGGCTCCGTGCTCCCGCCAACTTCCCGCAGGCCGCCGCCTCCCGCGTCCGCCGCAGCGACACCCTCCGGGGCCGGCGGGGGACAGTGCGCCGTGCTCGGCCCCGCGGGGTCCTCTCCGGCGGCGCGGCTCGGGCCTGGCCGCCGCCCGCTCCCCGGCCCCGAGGCCTCGCTCCCTCCCCGCGGACCGCCACTCGGCTCCGGGTCGCAGGCCGCCGCCGCCGCCCCAAGGGGAGCGGGGGACTCGGCTGAGCTCCGCGTGGCGCCGGCCGGGGGCGGAGCCGGCCCCGAGGGCCCCCGAGAGGACGGGGAGCGGACGGGGGGGCGAGCGAGCGAGCGGTGGCGTCCGCCTTCCCCGTCGCGCCCCCGGGCGCCCCTCTCCCGACCCTTCCCCGGAGCCCCGACCCGAGCCCACGGCCGAGCGGCCGGCGCGACTCGGCACTTACCAACCCGCCTGGGACAACGCGGCGCCGGGCACCTCGGCCATGGTTAGCTGCTCAGGCCCGGGGAGGACGGGGGTCTGAACTGAGGGTGGGGGACAGGCCTCCTACTGGAGAGCCAGAAAAAGAAAAAGAAGAAGGGAGAGAGAGGGAAAGAAGAAGAAAGAAAAGAAAAAGAAAAAGAAAAAGAAAAAAAAAAAACTCCTCCGGTCGCCTGTGCTACTGGGCATGCTCAGTGCGACGGGCGCTTCCGCGTGCGGGTTCCGCTCGCCGCGTTTTACGAGCGGCCGCAGGGGCCGGCCCGGGTTGGGAGCGGCGGCGAGCCGCCAAACGCGTCCTGGGCCTGCGGGAGGATCGGACGCTGTCGGGGGACGGGGGGAGGACTGCGCTGGTCCCGTGTGCCCCTCCTTGTCGTGCTGCTTTGGTCACTTAGGGAGTTGCACGCTCCAGGGAGCCGCGCTTCCCCCAGGGGCCCGCCTCACTGGGCGGGACACGGAGCCCGCGGCCCCGGGCGGCGCCTCGGCGGTGTGTGTGTGGGGGGGGGGGGGGGAATGATGCTAACACGGTCACGTTTGGGGCGGTGCAGCCCAGCCCATCCTGCACCAGAGCTGATGGTTGTTGTGATCGGGGCCGGCTCCCATTCACCCGGCCTCGCGGTCGACCGGGACTCAGAAGGCTGCAGCTGGCGCCTCTTCCGAGTGCCGGCAGACGGATGGCGGAGCGGGACACCCCCAACCCTGCACTTAGCGGAGTTAGCTTTTGCAGTGGGGAGAGAGAGGACTGCTTGGCCTGTCACCCTCCTGCTGGGCGTGGCCTTGCCCCCAGCGTGGCCCAGCGACCTTGGCACCAGCACCTAACCGAGCTGGTACCGCCCTACCCGGTGCCCTTTACGGCACTCGGGAGGACCCGGGAAGCGCAGCCGGCTCCGGAGTGGGCATGCGCGGTGACGTCGCCGAGCTGCGCCAAGACGCTCCGAACCTAATTGGTCAGTCGGGAGTCACGCAGGCCAATCAGAGAGGAGGAGTCGGGATGCTGCGCGGACGTCTAAAGGCTCCCGAAAAGTTTGCTCCGTGGTTTGTGGGTCCTTCGCCTCCGCCGCCAGGGCGGAGGAAAGGGAAAAGTTACAGAAAGGTGCTTCCCAGTGGTTCTGAGGAGTTAAGGAGTGTCTAAGAACTCAAACTCGGTCGACAACCCGTGGCGGTGGTTACTTCAGCTATGGTCACTTGGGACAGAGACTACAGACAGAATTGGCAGCTGCTCCTGAAGCTTGGAGCAACTTGATAGTTAGAGAAAGTAGGGCGATAAGTACCCTGAGGATAGCTAAAATCTCCCAAAACGACATTTTCTCAGTTTTGCTGGTCTTCCCTGGACCCACAGTTCTAAAGTCACTGTGCCGTCTTTAGGGGAAAGTGCTGTGATGTGTGTTTCCGAACACTCGTTGCTCTTAGGTAGGTTTTAAGATGTGTACAAGCATCTTCAGAATCAGGAGTAATTTTACCTTATTCCCCAATGGTATAAAATGTTTTAAGTTATGCATGAGTACTAAGTGTGTTTATATGCGCCAGCCGAACTGTGCAGAGGCAGGAAAAATATTTTCAAGATAAACACATAACTCAAATTAATTGTCTGCAGGAGGATACTGCTCTGTATCTGTTCTGAGTTGTCATGGCATATTCCTGAGTTCCTTCCTGGAACTGAGTATAGCAGGTGGTCTGAAATGGTGGCCCTACCCTAAGATGGGGTCTATATTGCCTTAATAATAGCAACAAAAAAAAAAAAAATAGATTAAGAGAAGAGTGTGGGGGTTGGGGATTTAGCTCAGTGGTAGAGTGCTTGCCTAGCAACTGCAAGGCCCTGGGTTCGATCCTCAGCTCCACAAAAAAAAAAAAAAAAAAAAAAAAAAAAAAAAAAAAAAAAAAGAGAGAGAGAGAGAGAGAGAGAAGAAGAAGAAGAAGAAGAAGAAGAAGAAGAAGAAGAAATTAAATCCATTTGGAATCAAAGTTATAAATTAACACCCAAAAAGAGAAAGGGACAGAATCACTTGGGTTCCCCAAACTATCCATCAAAATTATTATGGTCCAGCCTTAACGATCTTCCCAGGGGCCAAGAATAAAAGCTACGAATGGCGTAAATAATTTTCAGGAAAAAGAATCTAAGTGCACCTTGCTCTTACATCCATCCACTTTATTCTTCTAAGACAAACTTCTATCTACACAGCTTCAGTTCTGTTCTTACATTCGGCTCCTCTTTGTCCCTTTTCTTCCTGTCCTCTCATTGTCCTGGTTCTAACTAAGCTCTTTTGCTCTCGGCCTCTCTGCCTTGCCCCTCCTGGTCAGGTGGGGCAACTAACTCTGCTAGGAGCTAGGAATTCTGCCTCCATACTTCACTGTACCTGGTATGCAAAAAAACAAACAAACAAACAAACAAACAAACAAAAAAACCTTTGTTCTGAGTTAATTACTCTGGAATGCCATTTGGACTGTGAAAGAAAGGAGGGTCTGAGCTTCATTTGCACAAGAAACAAAGTTATGTGCCTGTCTCCTAGGCAGCATCTCTGGAAGGGTGTTTACCTTAAGTTAGGAGACTTCTGTTATGGCCTAGGATGCTTGAGAAGAATATCAAATAAATACACTGTTAGGAATTCTTGGAAGCATAGATAGCATACAAGAAAATCATTTCAGGAACCGGCTAATATATATACAAAGCTAAAATATCACCAAGACTCTTGAAGCCATGGCTTGACCTTTGGAAAAGCCCCTGTAGCTTCCAAGTAGTCGCTTTTGTGATAGTAGCTGGATTCCATTACTGTTCCTATGGCTTGCAACAGCACCAGTTGTTTCAATGAAGGATAAAGTTCTCAAACAGAAAAGGATAGAAGGATATAGCTGAGTAGGAATAGAAGCAACAATTAAGAGTACGCAACTATCTAAGGAAAAGTCACTTTTTTGCAGAGGAAAGGTGACAGGCTCTCTGTTACAGTTTGAATCTAATGTCTCCAACACGCTCTTGTTTTGAATGCTTAATTGAAGTCCCACACCACTGATACAACTTGGCGAGGTTATAGAAAATTTTGAGGGCATGGCCTAGTTAGCTAATATAGGTCCCTGGAGACAGTAGTCCTTGGGGATTGTGCTATTCCTGGTCTGCCCTACCGTGAGTAGTCTCACGCTTCATGATCTGAGCAGCTTCACAATAACTTTCCCCTTATGATAAAATGAAGCCCTCTGAAACTGTGAGCCAAAATACCTCTTCCATCACTTAGGTTGTGTCAGTCAAGTATTGTGCTCACAGGGAAACAGAAGTAGCACAACCTGGCCTCCAGTGAATTCATGTTCTTCCTGCCTCAGCCTCCCTCCTGAGTACTGGAAGTAGAAGCATTTGCCACCACACCCAGCTAAACTAAATCTTTTTACCTTAAGCAGCTTTGTATCTGTGAATGTTACAATAACCCATAAATAGCATAGCATAAATATACATATTCCAGCAGAACTCTCTGTGATGAGGGAAATGTTCTATGTCTGCACTAGTAGAGTTACTAGCCATAATGAACTGGCTTGTCCCTACACACTGAACATGAAGCACAAATATAGCTGGGGCATAGATGCATACATATATGTTTAGATGTGTACATATATATACAGAGGAATGCATAGCACAGAACACTGGCTGATTCTGTGAGAGTAGAAACTAAAAGGAATCTGAAGACAACTGTCAAAGACAGTTTGGGCTTTTTCCTTAAATTTTATTCCTTTAAGCAAAAAGACTCGGCTATTATGATAATACATTGAGTTACTATCACTTGAATAGTACAAATATCGATATTTTATGTTGTTATTTTCTATTGTATTTTATGTATCTCAAAAAATGTCTGACTGTTGTATTTCACGATGTTCTATAATGCTGTGCTTTTATTTCCCATGCTATAATCTGTTGTATTGATAACATAATAAATACAGAAATAAGGAAGTAAGAAGCTTAGGTAGAAGAAATAAAAGTGGTACAATAGTGACCTTCAAAAATGTGAGGCCCTCACATACAAAAAATGTACACTTGTGTTCATCAGTACCAGAGTGTGGTACTGGGAATAAAATAATGATTTCACCTTAAGATAAAAATGACATACCAAATTAAAAATACAATAATGTGAAATTGTCTAGATTCTTTTGTTTCTTATAATGTCTAACTTAATAAACAATATGTAAGAAAAGAGGTAGTTCCATAAAACTCCAAAACAGTAAAGTAGTTGACATTTAAAAAGGGCTGGAATTGGCCAAGTGTGGTGGTACACACCTGTAATATCAGCACTCAGGATGCTGAATAAGAGAATTGTGAGTTTGAGACCAGCTTCAGCTATGTAATGAGACCAAGTTAGAAAAAAAAAAAAACAAAAACCTAATAAGGATTATATTTTAAAAGGAACAAAGGAAGATTAGAATAAACAGCTGAAGGTCATCAGACAGATACCAAGGCAAAAACTGGAGATGTCTCTGATAGGAAGTCACAACATGCCCACACGGTTGGGCTTGCCCGACAGACCACCTAGTTATTTCCGGTTCAAAATAGCCATTTCCAGGTCAAAACATCTCGCGTGAGTAGGACTCCGTGGCTTTGCATGGCTGTGTAAAGTGCGTGCAGCCATGTAATCTACACGCATGCGTGGAGTAGCCACATGCAGTCCTGTACGCATGCGCAGCCCACTCTTTAAAAAGCCGGTGCCATTTTGCACAGGTCTCTTCTCTTCTCCTCTTCTCCTCTCTTCTTCTTGTCCCACAGGCCTGTCATGTTTGCCTCTTCCTATCCTATATTAATAAACAGCTCTTCTGTGGATTTGTCGTGTTCGGGACGTGTTCCTCGCAGGGTAAGAGTGCCAAAATAACTAACAGTCTCCACATCTCAATCGCTCCCTCAAATATCATCTCTTATTTTTCCTTCTTATTTGCAGGGAAACAAATATCCAAGCAAACAAATACCACTGATTCCCAAGTTTATGTGTTACACACCTGACCCCCAAAGGGACTAATTCTTGACTCCAAACAGAAATCCCAGATTAGGCATTCTGTGACATGCATGTTGTGATGTATGTAAGGAGCCTACCCCATGTTCAATCAGCACTTATACAAACAAGCCAGAGGTCCACCTAGTGAGATAAAGAGACAACAAAGGGAGTCATTTACCTAAGCAGGAACTCTAAAAGATATGTACAATGAATGGATTCCTTGTAAAAGTGAATAAATCAAAATGTTCTTATTTTAGATCATAGAATCTAGCTATACTCACTTATGAAATGAATCATCTCAACTTAATGTATCTTTTGGATACATTTCAATTTACCCATAGTCACTTTTCCTTAAACATCAAAGAGCCACTCCTCACCAACATTGCAACATACCTTTTCAACATGTATAAAAGCACTCCAGCTGGGGAAGCAGGTAGACTAACTTCAGATCTTCATCTCTCCCTCAGCTTCTCCAAATCCAATCTCCCAGTCTCAACCCTTGCTCTGCAGAGGACCAGGAGCTGAGGCCTCCCTCTCTGCCCCTTACCCCCATCTCCAGGGGATCACACAGTTCTTTCCCTCCTAACTTCCATTTCCCTTACTCATTGCTTTATCCTAGCCCCTAACTACAACAGGTATTCCCTAGGAAACCAACTGTGCAGGTAAGCACACCAGCTTCACCTCTACCTCAGCTCCTTGAAAAGCAATCCCCTAGTCTTTCTGTGGATGTCTTTTGTATGCTGTGAATACATGTTGCTCTTATTGTTTGATAAATAAGGCTGTTTGGCCAATGGTAAGGCAGAATAAGGTTAGGCAGGACATTCCAACTAGAAAGAGAAGAAAAGCAGAGCTAAGGAGATGCTGCTAGCACAAGAAGCAAGATGTAAAGTACCAGTAACCCACAAGCCATGTGACAAAGTATAGATTTATAAAAATGGGTTAATTTAAGATGTAAGAGCTAGCTAGTGAAAAGCCTGAGCCATTAGGCCATATAGTTTAAAAATAATATAAGCTTCTGTGTGTTTATTTGGGTCTGAACGGCTACAGGACCAGGCGGGACACAGAAAACCTTCCAACTACACAGCCTTATCCCTATCTCTGTAACAGACCACCTGTAGCAGCCTCCACCCCACTTCTGAGTAGATCACACAGATGTTCCTCTCCAAATTTCTTTCCCTCCAACTCATTGCTTAATCCCAGCCCTCACTCCAACAGACATTCCCTGAGAACCCACAGGCCACTCCTGCCAGCTAAACAGGTAGGTTAACAGCAGATCTTCACATCTCCCACTATTCATCCAAGTCTCACCTCCCTGCCCCCCGCCAGTCTCATCCCTAGTTATGTGACAGATCATCTGCTTCAGCCTCTCCTCACTCTTTGCCCCCATTCCTGGAAGATTAAGCAGATCCTGGTGCACCAGCCTGCTTTTCCTCCCTCCTGTGGACCCCCTCAACCCCTTCCTAAACCATCCTCATTCCTAAGTATCAGCTCCCAATACTTACAAACACATTTTACCTGGGAACCCAAGTGGCCTCACCTATCAGGATCCCAGAAGAATTTTCCTACCAGGCACCACACAGCCACCATACCCTCCTAAGAACCACAGGGCAAGAGAAACAAAGGAGCAAACCAAAGACAAGACCAAGTATCAAAACCTAGAGATGTAATCTACCCAAACGCATAGACTACAGCATAAAAACACAATTGATAACAGCCAGGACAATATGGAGACCCCTAGAGCACAGCAATTCTACAACAGCAGAACCTCAAATTTGTAATATAGTTGAAGCACCAGACAAAGACATTAAAAGAGCCTTTATGAGGATGACAGAAGTCCTCAAAGAGGAAATTAATAAATTCCTAAAGAAATCTATGATGTCCCAAACAGTGGAAAAAAACAAATAAAACACCTCAAGACCTGGAAATGGAAATAGATTCAATAAAGAAAACCCAAACTGAGGGAAATATGGAAATGAAAAATTGGGGAACTGGAACAAGAACCTTAGAGGCATGCCTTACTACCAGAATGCATTGAAGACACGATAGAAGAAATGGATACCCTCGGTCAAAGAAAATGTAAAATCTAAATCCTCTAGGGACAAAACATCCAGAAAATATGGGACACTGTGGAAAGCAAATTTAAGAATAGTAGAACTAAAAGAAGGAGAAGAAACCCAAGTCAATGGTATAGAAAATATTGAACATTTCCCTAACCTAAAAAGGAGATGCCAATTAAAGAATAAGAAGCACAGAGAACACCAAATAGACTGGACTAGAGAAGGAAGTCTGCTTGGCACATAATAATCAAACATTGAACATACTGAAACTACTAAACTTTTTCCGGATGATTCAGAATTAACTTCTCTATTTATTCAACTGCAACAAGTAATTGGAAATAGAAATCATCCATTGCATTTAACACATATCAGGCCCTCTAGCACAAGGTAATGATGAAATTGATCAGCTATTAGTATTAATAGGAAGTGTGCTAGAAACCTCAGAATTTCATAACAAACGCATTTTACCAGCAAAGGTTTGAAGGAAGATTTTTCTATCTCATTGCAACAAGCCAATGAAATAACTTACTTGTTCCTTGTATAGCCAAACTTCATTACCTGCAGGAAGTAACCCAAAAAGGTATGCAAAGAAATGAAATTTGGCAAATGAATGTGTTTCATTTTTCAGAGTTTGGAAAATTAAAGTATGTGCATTATACCCTAGATACACATTCAGGATGTTAATGGGCAACTACTTTAAGTTCTGAAAAGGCTGATTCTATAATTACACATTTATTAGAAGTCATGGTCATTATGGAAATACCAGTATGGATTAAGACTGACAATGCTCCAGCCCATATCTCTGGTAAAACGAAACAGTTTTTTGCATATTGCAACATAAAGTATATTACCAGTAGACCACACAATCCTATAGTACAAGCAGTAATAGAAATATCTAATTGCACTTTAAACATTATTTATGGTTAATAAACATAAAGGAGTAATAAAGACCCCCAGAAATAGATTACACAGTGCTTTATTAACTTCAAATTTTTTAAATGAGAAAGGAACAACAGATGTAGAGAGACATTGGATAAATTAGCCTGCACATTTTCAAGGTGTGTTGACCTCAGAATGGAAACCAGAATATGTGTTACATTGGTGGTGAGGTTTTGCTTTTGTTTCCACAGAAGAAAGCTATGGATACCATCAAGATTGATAATGATTAGATTCAAACAGGAGAGATCTCCTGAATAAGAAAAGGTGATAGTTCATCAGATAGCTTGGTCATTCAGTCCAAATTTATAAATAACAAGTGCCTTTCATTTGATCAGGCATGAAAAAGTGAAAATAAAAAATAGTATTTTCAAATAATAATTTACCAAAGGCATACCTGAGTTATGGGCATGAAATGAAAAATAGGTTTTCCTAAACTACATGTCTCAATTCCATGTTAGAATGTTAGATTGTAGATTGCCATGTGGCTCATGCCATCATGGATATCAACTTTTTTGAGTTTTCTTCTTAAATAAAAAAGATATTTTTGTTGTTTGGTATTAAGAACACAATAAAGAGATTTAAAATGTTTTAAGTAAATTTAGAGAGTTATTACAGTTTAAATTTGTTTTGTCAATCTATAAAAGTTGGAGTGATCTGGAACTAAGATCAAATATTTAAGCAAGGTATGGTAATCCATGCCTTTAATGGGCCTCTATAAGTTAGTTGTCTTCTAAATTCTAGAGTTACAATGAACAGGGTGGTGGTGTATGCCTTTGATCCCACCACCAGAGACAAAACTCAGATACAGCTCCTAATTGGTATGGTTACACACTAGAGAAGTCACATAACCATATTTAAAGGTTATTATATAAACACTCTACAGGGTTACTAGGAAGCTAATTTCCCATGGGAACAGGAACAAAGAGCAGCCTTTGTGACTGCCGATAAGTTCTTTTCCATGCATGCAAAATCCTGACCAATATTGAACCAGATGATACCCTAATTATGGATATCATATTTATTTGTGAATTGGCAACTGGAGACTCTCCATAAAGCAAAGAGGAGTCCACCAACATTTGCCTCTTGGCTTCTATAGCAAATACTTTCCATATATGGAGAATAAATATTCTCTCTTTTGAGAAACAAATCTGGACATTTTATGAGGCATGGAGAACTTTATACTTAGTCATTGATAACCACCCCATGGTCATATGGGCACCCCTTATCATGATGGATTGGATCCATTCAAAGGCAGAGTCCTTCACAGGCTTAGCCATGGAAGGAAAGTTATTACAGTGGAACTGGTACCTAAATTCCTTCATGATCAGGATGTGGTAGCAAAGGGGTCTGTGCCTTCCCTCACTGTGGAAATAGCTCAGTTGCCTATGATCCCCATCCCTAAACTACCCACACCTCCCCAAAAGAAGACACCTATTGGACAGTGGGGACCAATGGAAGGGTCACAGCATTTGGCTCATGCATGGTTTACTGATGGCCCATCAACCACTGATGGATCCAAAACTTAATGGAAAGCAGCAACCTGTAGACTGGGGATGGAATGGCTGATACTAAGGAAGGAACCACCAAATCAGCAGCACAACGTGCTGAAGTAATAGCAGCATGATTGGCTATAAGACAAACGCAAGGAAATCGAAAAGAAAATCTCATCTCCAATTCATGGTATGTGTGCAATGATACAGCTATGTGGTCATCAAAATGGAAAACCACTAACTGGCAGGTAAACGCCAAAGATATCTGGTCATGGGAGGCATGAATGGAAATGGCAAAACCTAGCAAAACTTAGCAAAGACATCAAATTGTATGTAGCTCTTACAAGCAAGACAGACAAAAACATCTGAAAATAACGAAATGAAGTACAAATTGGCATCATGTTTAATTAAGACTAGAATATTAAAACTTCCCAGAGAATAAATTGAGACTAAACCAGTAAGAAAGACAGATTACACATTTGAAAAAACTTGAAAGTTTATCCATAACATTAAAAATAAAGGGAAATGGAGAACCAAATTAAACCAGGACAACCCTATGAGAACAACTATTGTAAAGAATCCATCGCCAGGTGGTGGTTCACACCTTCAATCCCAGAACTTGGGAGGCACACGGCTTTAATTGCAAGACCTGGGTGGCAGGATTACAATGATTTAAATTTAAAAGCTGATTTAAAAAGGCAGGCTGAAATTCAAAGTGAATGTCTTTTGTAATCTAAAAATAAATACACTTAAACCTTGAATTTGTATATATATAGAGAGAAAGGGGAATATAGGTATATTTATCCAAACATACTAAGGTATATTTAGTTTCAAATTTTCAAAAGAAAATTTCAAATTGAAAGATAATACCTTTTCTGTTGCCAAAAACCATGTTGCCCTTGGAAAGATATAACCTACCAAAAGGGAACCGCCCTCAACTCCCCACCTCTCCACCCACTCCACCCTCCCAACCCCAAGTTAGGGTTGGGGCAGAGTTTTTGCTCTTATCTTTCCAGAAGAATAAAAGCATCTAACTAAGGAATCTGGAGACTATCGAACAAAAGAAACATCTGAAGAAAAAGGATGATCATCAAGAGAAAATGTCCCAAGAACGAGAGTAAATTGGCCATGTTGTATCATCCACTTCCAGCTGATTGGCCTGAAATCCCAGCTTGGAGCCACAGACTAGCATCAGCCACCATCTTCCCTTTAGCACCTGCTCCTTCCTGCTGGACAACCACCCAATGTGGGCCAGGGGTCAGGCAGCCTGGGGCAGGTGCTGCCTTCTTTCTTCCCACCATGTGGCTGTCTGTCCTTGGTAGATTCTCAACTGCTTGTCTCTGCTGCCCTCTACAGACGTTAAGTGGCAAATGGTCTTCCCAATTCAATCAAAAATTAAAGCTTGCTTTGGGCTTGGAATGTGACTCTCTCCTTCTCTAAACCCATGCATGCCTATTAAAGAAAAATTTAAAAATCCCTGTCTTGTATCAGAAGATCCACTTTGTACAGGACAGAGGAAAACAAAAAATTAGGGACTATTCTATTGCCAATAATCTCATAATCTTTTGGTTTTTATTTGATTCTCTAAAACCTTACTTTTATCTAATTTTATTTAGATAAAGAGGAAATGTTACAGGATATCTGATCACACTGTGAACCTCAAGACTGCATTATTTACTGGGAAAAACTTTTTGAGGTGTGGCTTAGCCCTAGGACACACCTTTTATCCAAGAGCTTTCTGTTTATTGTAGGGCACCATTTGTAGCTGAATGTTTTTTTTTTTTCTTTCTTTCTTTCTTTTTTTTTTTTTTGAGCTGAGGATCAAACCCAGGGCCTTGCACTTGCTAGGCAAGCACTCTACCACTGAGCTAAATCCCCAACCCGAATGTGCGTGTGTGTGTGTGTGTCTTGCCTGGCCCATGGTTGGGACAAATATTCCCATTATTGTCCCCCAAGTAAATACACAGAGGCGTATATTAAGTAAACTGCTTGGCCATTAGCTCAGGCCTACCACTGACTAGCTCTTACATTTAAACTTAACCCATTTCTGTTCGTCTATATGTACCCACATGTTCCATGGCTTTACCTGTGTGCCTTTATATGCTACTCCCTGGATGACAGGCTGGCATCTCCTCACTCAGCCTTCCTCTTCCCAGAATTCTCCTTGTCTGCTTATCCCACCTATACTTCTTGCCTAGCTACTGGCCAATCAGCGTTTTATTTATCAACCAATCAGAGCAACCCAATCACAGCATACAGAACATCCCATAACAGGAAAATATAATAATTATGGATGGAGGCAGGATGGCTGGAATGGGAGGATCAAGTGGGGAGAGGGAGGAAAGAGGGGGGAAATGGAAGGAATATGGGAGGAACAGCTAAAATTAAAGTCTGTTTAGGGGGTAGTATGGAAACCTAATACAGTCGAAGCTTCTTAAAAATCTATACATAGATGAAGGCAATCTAAATGAAATCACTACATAATAGGGGAGACAGAGTCCATGTTGGCCATCTCTTGTCACCAAATGAAGCTTCCAGTACCAGGATTGGGGGGGGGGGTCCCTTGGGAATCCCCAAATAATCCAGGCTTCTGCCAAGACTATAGGATGTTCTCCACAAACTGACAGCAAGGCTCTATTGCTGAAGACATCATCTACATAACTCATCAAACAGGGAGAAATCTAGCTGGTGCCTACATAGCCTTCACCCTTATATTCCAGTGTCTTTGGTACGGGAAGGCACTCTGCATGTAAGCAATGACCCAGCCATAAGCCCCTCTGATTGACAATGGTGTCAGCCTGCAAACTATGCTAGTGCAATGGTGGTACAAAATTTGTGGGAGTAACCAACCAACATCTGATCTGAGTTAAGGCCCACTCCACGAAACAGAAGCCATACCTGACACTGCTTGGGTGAACCTGAGACTAGATAGTCCAGGGTAAAAGCAAATACTACTATTTGTCTAAAGAAAGAAAAGGGGCAGGGAGAATAATATAGTAATGAGTCCTAATGATATTCTGCTCATTGATCTGCCTTGTTCAGCCATGATCAGAGAAGCTTCCACTTGTAGCAGATGTGAACAAATACAGAGACCCACAGCTAGACACGACACAGAGATTCAGATGCTTGGAACACTCAGCCCTAAATAGAATGTTCCCATCCAATTCTTCCCTGCTGGG
>NC_050451.1:75279888-75399888 GCF_903995425.1 Onychomys torridus | reverse complement strand
AGTGCAATAGTGTCACTTATATCTCGGTAGTAACCAACAGTGTCTAAACTGGACTCAAGATTCACTTAATAGGAGAGAAATAATGTCTAGTACTGTAAACCTAGCCAATCTCCAACTGGATCCTAGCAAGGCCATGGATCTTAGAGGATAACCTACGACTGCACCTTTGCTAAACCAGGATAATTAGTAACTACACTCTAAATAATTATCTTTACACCAAGAGATCAGTGTAGTTCTCATCCCCCAACCCCATTAAAGAAGCTTCTTTTGAAGTAGAAGGAGACCGTTACAGAAAGCTGCTACTGGTCAAAATGCAGAGGACAACTGTTTATATTGTGCCCAGTCTCAATTGATGCATCTGTAACACAACTCCTGCATCCAAAGCTCCCCAATATCATGGAAGAGTGGGTGGAAAGATTATCAGAGCCAGGCAACCAAGAGCTATGACAGGGAAGTTATATGGCTAACTGGGTAGGGGAATGAAGACAGGACACATACACAAGCACCCAAAGAGATGGGTGTGTGTGGGGGAGAGAGAAACTGGGATTGTGTGAGCTGGAATCTCAGGTGGAGAAGCCCCAGTGGCCTGGAAGCTCAGGATGTTTTTTTTTATATACAGCTGAACAGGGAGATTGGATTATCACATGCAGTGGAACAAAGAGGCAGGGCTTATGGTATATAGCTGAGCAAGGGGGCAGCTTTAGATCATCTTGGTAGGAGCAGCTTCTATAGGGGAGCAGTCTTCAGGCTGTAAACATGGAGGTAGAGAGAAAGCTATGGTGGACATTTTCTGCACACATTATCAAAATCCACACACAGACCAGGAAGGAAGGCTTTGCCATTTTTCATGGGTCTAAGGCTTTGGTCTTTAACATGGCCTTGCCCATGTCAACAATACATATTCACTCAGGATTTCACTGGATCCCTACATTATACCCATAAAAATCACAACATGGATGCCTAAACCTGACCTGAACAGTTCCAACAACAGTTGACATGCCATCTAGATAGGGGAAACTTCACTGTGTCCCACTAATAGATGAAGATCTACATGCAATTAACAACTGCCAAGAGAGGGAGAATTAGTCTTCCCCAGCCATGAGCCCCCTATTTGGTTGTCTAACACATAATGGTCCACCCTAGAAATGTATACATGTAGGCAACAATGAATGGAATCAGCAGGTCACATTTATATGTTGATTTCTTTTACTGTATATGTAACAATGGCCATAGAAGAGAAGGCTGTGAGTTGGAGGGGGCAGACATGGGAGGGAGGAGGACAGACAGAGGAGAGGAAAGGACCAAACAATGTAATTATATTTTAATTAAATAAAATTAAGTTCTCCAGACCCTCCTACTTATAATTTATAGTGTAAATGTATTGCTTCAGGTCATTGATAGGTTGAAAAATTTCATTTTCCCAAGACAGCAGAATGAATATTATAGCTCAGTCATGCTCTACAGAACACTGTGTGTGACATACAAGCCTCCCATTGTCTTAACTTCACATCTTTGACCTTGACCTGAGTAGCACAATGAGAGAATAAAGAAAGACGAGATTCACAGACACACATACAAAAGCTGAGATCAGAGGGCCATGCAGTAGTGGAAATGAATCAGCAGCCAGGAAACTCACCATGTATATTATATACTGGTGAGAAATGAGGTGGGTTTTACAGCTATTCACAGAGGGTGCTAGCTAATCTTGATATAATGGTTAGTAGTTTCTTCATATGCTGATTTTAGCTAATGGTCAATTGTTCATAAACAATGCTCCTTGGACTTGGACTAGAGGAGGCTTTATTATTCCTCTGAGCCTGACTTTGGGAAAACTTTGTCATTCCCATGGAACTGAGGTATTAGGGTCCTTGACATAGCCATGTTAATCGTATTCATTCCCTCATGGCTTTGCCCACTCCTTGTGTCCTACGAAAGATTAAGTTCATGTTTTCCTCTTTTGAGTCTCTAATTTTATTTTTGAACACTACAATGTGACAGAAGTAAGTTTACTCAATTTCTGAGGCTAGATCACAGAAAGTAAAGCACCATTCCCTGCCTCTGTCTCCCTCTCTCCCTCTTCTTCCTCCCTCCCTCCTTTCATCTCTCTGGGAATACACATATCATCTATCTGTCCATGTACCATCTCCCTAGCTTTTCACCACTTGCCTTTACAGCTCAACCGCTCTGTGCTGTGGACACGTGGTCAACCCAGAAAGACCAGACGGAGATGTTATAACCAACAACCCTATGTCATAGTCCCCAATGGATATTACTATCTTCTACCAGAGGTGTGACTACATCAACATTCAGAAAATTTCACCTGAAGCTTCAGATATTGATGGAACAAAGTGGGGCCACCTGTGTTCTGTTGATTTCCTGACCCATAAGAAGCATGGGCAGAATAAGTGATCGTTATTGTTTTAAGCTGAGTTTGGGAGCAATTTGTTATACAGCCAAAATAACCTGAAACTCACATGTATCCTTTACCTTCTCTGTGCTAGACACTATTGTTCAGCCTTAAGGTGTCGTTTCCCTTAGTCTACACACTAAACCTCAACCTTTTCTTTTATGCTACAGTATTAGGTATATGTGTGTGTGTGTGTGTGTGTGTGTGTGTGTGTGTGTGTGTGTGTGAGAGAGAGAGAGAGGTTTCTGGGTCAGTAAGGTCAATATATATATAAAATCATTGTCCCTTGTGAAAGATAATTATTTCTCTAGGGAATTCTGCTTCCTAATGCTGTTCCCAGAAATGCCTTGCACAGTCTGATTAGTACAAAGGGAAGCCTTCAAAGAGGCAATGAAGAGCCATTTCAAGGCCAATGCTTAGAGAGAAATGTATTGATAATAACATTTTTCTGTCTTTTAAGAAGTATGACTTATTATTATTGTGTCTGTGTGTACGCACATGATGTGTGTAGGGATGCATGTGCCACAGCATATGTGTGGAGGTCAGAAGACAAATGCGTGAAGCCCCTTCCCTCCAGCCACCTTTCTGTGGGTTGTGAGGACAGAATTCAGGTAGTCAGGCTGGTGAGGCAAGCACTTTACCCGTGAGCTACTCTGCAAGGCCTACAATAATTGTAATATAATTACAGTTAAACATGAGACTTAAGACTACTCTAAGGGCTGAATTCTATAACATTTAACACTATAGGACTTTTTCAGATTTCTTTTAATAAGAAAACCTTGGGCATTATTCTAAAATACTGCTTTCACCTATTATCATTAGTCTCATGTTTCTTAAACATCAGTGGAGGCAACAAGAAAAAAAAAAAAACTGATCAAATGAGATAAAGGTAGCTTCTCTTTTAAGTTCTTTTTCTATTTAGTTATTTAAGTTATTTATTAAGTGATGCCAGACTCTAGCATGTTGCATAAATGCAGCCAGATTTTGTAGCTAATATTTGAGTCAGACATCTGGGTCACCTAATCAAACTCTTTTATGCAAAGGTAAAAATAGCAAATAAACACAACAAAACTACATATGCACATACAATGCTGATCAAAATGTTTGTGCATTAGAATTCATGCTAATTCATAAATATCACTACAAATATTGTCATTATTACTGAAACACTTGGGGTGAAATTCAACCCATACTGAGTTCAAGACAGCCATTCAAACTGCTTTGTTTTATCGGTTATCAACCAATGGAACAAATGCAGTATTTTGTTGACAGATAATTTTCAGTGTTATATTGGATGTTGAGCTAGAAACACTGGTGAATATTAAAGTCATAAATAATTCAATCCTTTCTTGCATCAGTGTATGACCTCAGAATCACCCTGTTCAATCTGAAGGCGCCGTAATGGCCCAAAGTTCAGCAAGGCCAAATCATACCCTGCCATATATAGAAACAGACCATAATATAGAGTTTCAACAAAGAAAATACAGTTAGCATAATAATGAGGCATTAACTGAAATGCACACAGAATTGTTGACCTGAAACAAAAAACCCACAGGAAGGACATGTTCTGAAGGATGCTGACAAAGTAATTAAAATATCTAGAGAAATAGACCTCACTTAAAACTGAGCAAGTCTTACGTCCTGTCTTACTCACTTAACCCCTAACTTACACTCCCTGACCCTTACACGCTAGTTTAATATTCAGTTATTCAGTAGAGTAAATTCAGAAGCTTGCCAAATTAAATTCCCCTGCTCCTGCTGCAAGCACCTCTATCCCAGTACCAAACTGCATGATTTCCATAATGTGCGAACATCTTCCAGTGTCCCATGACTCTTTACTTACTCGACTGTCCTTTACTCACTTGCTGTTCATTTCCTTTTTACCTCAGACATCATTTCTGTGAACCCATATCCCGTTTGCCCACAAGTATCTGCTGCTTCCTGCCTCTCCATTCATGTGCCATTTTATAGGCCTATTTTTTGTTTACAGTTCTCACAAACCCACACTGATATCGTTTATGTTTGTGCATTTATTTCTGATGTGTCAAGTGTGAATGTCTGAGACATTATTCCATCCTTTTAACTACCCAACTTGGTGTGGCCTAGGAAAACTGATTCCACATTTCATTGGTGTGAAGAGCTACTTAAACTTCCCCAGCCTTCATTATCTTCCTTCACTCATTGGTTGCTGGTTTTTTGTTTTGTTTTGTTTTGTTTTGTTTTGTTTTGTTTTTTTTTTTTTTTTTTTTTTTTTTTTTTTTTTTGTGTGTGTGTGTGTGTGTGTGTGTGTGTGTGTGTGTGTGTGTGTGAAAATGTATACTGGAAGTCAGAAGACAACTTGTGGGGCCTTTTCTATCCTATCATGTGAGGCCTGGATATCTAACCAGGTCATCAGGCTTGGCCAAGAGTTCCTTTACCTGCTTGTGTGACATTATTCCTGGAGTGACATGTACAAATGTCTACTAACTCTGGATAAGGGAACTGTGGTGGTATGTGTACCCCAAAATATTGTGCACCCTAATAAACTCATCTGGAGTCAGAGAACAGAACAGCCACTAGATACTGAGGCTAGAAAATGGTGGCACTCACGCCTTTAATCCTGGATTCCAGAGGCAGAAATTTGTCTGGATCTTTGTGAGTTCAAGGCCACAAGGATACAGCCAAGTATGGTGAAACATGCCTTTAATCCCAGGGAGTGATGGCAGAAAATAGAAAGATATAAAAGGCGTGAAGACCAGAAACTAGAAGCATTTGGCTGGTTAAGCTTTTAGGCTTTGAGCAGCACAGTTCAGCTGAGACCCATTTGGATGAGGACACAGAAGCTTCCAGCCTTAGGAAACAGGATCAGCTGAGGAACTAGCAAGGTGAGGTAGCTGTGGCTTGTTCTGCTTCTCTGATCTTCCAGAATTAACCCCAATACCTGGCTCCAGTTTTGATTTTATTAATAAGAACTTTTAAGATTCTTGCTACAGGGAACTGAAGACAAACCAAAGTAAAAATATCATCAGTGTCCAACTTGGTGAACCACTGAGTTTGTTTGGGTTACTTACAGGAGTAGGGTGGGGAATTATTACAGGAGCAGAAATCATTCAAAGGTAGCTGCTTTACTAAAATCCTACCCCCATCATGCTTCACAGCTCACAAAACCTGGAAACATGAAGTTCACTGCACAACTTTTGAGTAGCTTGACAGGTTGCATGGATGCCTAATTGATGTGGGCTTCTTTGAGATGTCTCAGTTGGTCTCTGCCTCTTTCTGGCAGTGTGGCTTGTCTGTGAGTGTCTCCCAGCAATCCTTACTGCTTATATAACCTTGTGGGAGGAGATGTGTCTAGTGCATCTGGTCAGTTTCAGAGACTTCCCGAGACTTCTGGGTTGTTTACTTTCTGAGTCTTAAGGAGCTTTCCTGAAGGAAGAAATGTTTCACTTCCCTTTAAACATTCTGTATTTTAAGGAGCTTCCATCCAACATGGAGTATTTTTGCCTCAGAAGAAATTGCTATGCAACACCTCTGGACTGTATCTTGCTGAGCCCTGAGACAGGATTTTGCTATGTAGTTCAGACTAACTTTAACTCACTATATTACTAACTCAGTCTCTAGAGTGCTGGGGTTATAAGCATCCACTACCATATGAGGCATAACCTTTATTTTCTAATGGATCCCCTCAAAGATCTGGATTCCTTTCAGGGTCAAATGAAGCTAAATGTACATTGTCTTGTATACAGCAATAAACTCAAACTCCAGTTAATTCTTGCTTAAAAGAACTTCATGTATGTTATCCAACACATCTCTAATGCATCACAGAAAGGAATAAAAGCCTCCATAAAAATGTTAAGTCTGGGCTTGCATCTGTTCCAGTATCTGCTGAAAATGATAAAATGATGATCACCATAATGATTACTAATGATACCAAACTCATTCCTCCATAATCTTTCTATGTTAATATGAAAATACATTTAATTGGGTGTATTTAAATTAATACATTAAAATTGAAATGTGAAAATGAATATATTATTGCCATTACAGAAATATTATTATATATAAAAAGTTCAAGATATATTAATTTTTAATATCTTTAGAGGTGTTGATTAATGGTAAAGAAATAGGAACTATGGTAAAATAAAAGTTTGGGATTTATTGGAGGGTTGCATTTTCTTAAAATTTAGCATTAAAATTAGCCCTAAATTGAAAGTCACCCTTTCAAAATGTGCATCTACATGCCCACATTTCATATAAAACACAAATCAAGGTTGTGAATTATGCTGCTGGAACAGGGGAGTGAAGTAAACTTCTTGTGGGCTCCTGCTACATAGATCTAGGTGCTTGAGACATTTTGCATTTTTCAGTGTAACTTGTACCGAGGGAGGATTTAGTCTGGATAATTGACTAATAATAAGTTAACCTCATCCATTGCCCTGGACAGTAATACTAATGAGCTGCTGACTGCCTGAGGCCATTTCCTAAATACAGAACAGAGGATGAATGAAGGCAAAATGAAGCAGATGTCCTTCCTGGGGCAAACAGAGACTGTTTCAGAAAGATGAGAAAATGAACCTTGTCTCTTCCAGCCAAACCAACCTCTTTGTCTTATAAGGACTGACTGGCGATGCAGCCTTCCTAGGCAGAAAAAGGCAGAGAAACTCTAGGAACATCCCCTGTGGCTTAAAGCAGCAGTCAGGAGGTGGAGGCAGAGCCTGAGACGGAGTGATGGTTCCGCTTGCATCAGCTCAGGATCATTGCTCCTCATTCCTTCTTGTGCAGAAATGTCAAGCAAATAGCCAATGTGGGATTACCTTAAAATGCACATTCTATCCACAAATAGTGAGGGGTTTTTGATTCTACTGTATATAAACTTTAAGGCTTTTAAAATTCAAGGCTTTTAGGAAAGCCTAAGTAAATTCATTCATTCTAAAATTTAGACCTCCCAGCAGATGATAGCTTAAACACTGATTATTCCACTTTTAACAAGGTAAAATAAGATTTCCCCCAAAATATTAGTAAGTGGAATTAAATGGATAAAAATGTAAATAAATTAAGAATGCCTTGATTTGATATTATTTTTTCCATCAGATTTTAAACTGTTTAGTATCTTTTTCTTGCTCATGTTTGTGGTGGTTTGAAAGAGAATAGCCCCCAGAGGTTCACATATTTGAATACTTGGTCCCTAGTTGGTGGAACTATAAGGATTACGAGGTGTGACTTTGTTGAGGAGATGTGTCACTGGGACACAGGCTTTGAGGTTTCAAAAGCACATGCTGTTCACAATTTGCTCTCGCTCTCTCATGTTTGTGGATTGGAATGTAAGATCTCAGCTGGTGCTCCAGGGCCATACCTGCCTGCCTGCTCTTCTCTCTGCCATGGTTGTCATGGACTCTAACTTTCTGAAACTGTAAGCCTCAAATAAACTTTTCTGCAAGTTGGCTGGTCATGGTGTCTTATCACCGCAATAGAAAAGTAACTAAAACATTGTTACAGCATATATAGATGTTTCCTTAATCTTATTTTTTTAATTTCATAATTAATTTAATTTTACATATCAGCCATGGCTTCCCCTGTCCTCCCTCCTCCCGGGCCCCCCCTCCCCCAATCCACCCCCCATTCCCATCTCCTCTAAGGCAAGGACTCCCCTGGGGATTCAGCTCAGCCTGGTAGATTCAGCTGAGGCAGGTCCAGTCCCCTCTTCCTCCCTTCATCTAGGATGAACAAAGTGTCTCAGCATAGGCCCTAGGTTCCAAAAAGCCAGCTCATGACCTAAAGACAGTTCCCAGTCCTAATGCCTGGGAGCCTCCTAAATAGTTCAAGATAATTGACTGTCTCACTTATCCAGAGGGCCTGATCCAGTTCCATGGGGGTTCCTCAGCTATTGGTTCATAGTTCATGTGTTTCCACTAGTTTGGCTGTTTGTTCCTGTGCTTTTTCCAATCATGGTCTCAATATCTCTTGCTCATATAATCTCTCCTCTCTCTGGCCGATTAGACTCCTGGAGCTCCACCTGGGGCCTGAATCTTAATCTTATTAATGAAAAAAATCTATATGAGGAGTTAAGCAACTATTTATTGATAAGTTGTTGTTGTTGTTATTGTTTTTGGAGGCAGGGTCTTCTTAAGGGGCTCTGGTTGGACTCTCACTATGGTGATATCCCTGCCTCAGTCTCCTGTGTGTTGGATTACAGACATGTGCTCACTTTTCTTTAAATGAACTAAAAAGAGAACACTGCGATCCTGAACAATTCATGTGACTTAATATATTGGCCACTGTAAGTTATCAATCAGATAGTCCTATCTGTGTCACTTACTCTGCTACCAACTTGCAAGAGGTCATTGCTTTCACTCATTCCTGTAATATCTACAGATGCGTGCATTAAGTTAGAGTCTTTAACTCATTCCTGTAATATCTACAGATGCCCGCGTTAAGTTAGAGTTCACTTGGAGTGGGAGTAGAAGTAAAATAGATATGGGAGTGAAAGACCTTCCTCACTGGAGGGAGAATATTCGGGGACATAAAGTCCCATGGTGACCAGAAACAGAAACACTACCATGTTCTACAGCAGAATTCTGTCAAACACATTCTCTCACTCTCCCTGTAAGCCCGCTCCATTCTGCCTCAGTTACTTCACCTGAGCTGTCCTTACCATCCTCCCAGAGGGCTGCGTATTGCAATTCTCTTGCCCACCCTTTCCTCAGTGTTTGGACACATCAGTCTTAACGCTGAGCACAGATGTGCCCTTTTCCTCCCTAATACACACTGGCTCAGAGGACACCATATCCTTGTGACACATCATGGCCTTGTGACGTTTCTCCTAGAAGAAAGGGCACTACTTCATAGGGGTGGGCCTTTTGGAAAGATTTAAACATCTGTCTATGCTGTCACAAAGGCATTTTTTTGGTGAACACTGTATAATCCAAGACACCTGTGAGTCAACTGATCTGAAGGTTTGGAAGATTATAAAATTCTTTGTTTCAGAAATGAAAACAAAGCAAGGAGTGGGAAACCGGGTGTAAGGTAGAGTTGACACTTAGGAGAAGTTGGATGGCCAGCCCCCAACCTAGCATCTCCTATGAATTCTCTTCTTGCAAAGGGGGTAATTATCTTAATTGCAAATCTTCACTTAGCAAGCAGCTTGAGGGCCAAAGGTGATTATCTAGTGCCTCTTCACCTGCAGACCATATGTTCACTGTGCGGAGAGACAAAGGCCAAGTGGAGCGACTGACAAACAGTGAAGAAACCAGAGGCAGCTGTGAAGAGGTAGGGGTTCCTTGCCCCAATTCTAAATTAAAATACTGTAACTTAGTAAGATTAACTGACTTTGTGAGTAACTCCCGGACCCAGAACCAGGGACTTTGTGAAGAAAATTACAGATGCAAGGACATCTTGAGCTTTATAAGCCAATGTTGATAATTATGTACCCCTCAGCATCCTTTCAGTGATGTGCTGGTAAATGGTGGAAAGGGCTTACCAGCGCTGGCTCCTTTCTTGACACAGCTTCTGCCAATTCCTGTGTGGTTTATACTTTGTCTATTTCAGGCTGCAGTTTGTACTACTGAATACTGTTGAGAAGAGATGTATACCATTGGCCCTCACACTCCTGTCTCTATGCCAACAAGAAGGAAGTTGATAAAGAAGTACGTTCACATAGCGGCTTCTGGTGTCATGCTCACTACCTTTGAAGATGCTAGAGATGGGAGGTCTTTACACAAAGAGAAGATCAGAGGCAGCCAGAGTGGCTGGCCACAATGCTCCTTCTCTGCCCAGACAAGAGATACTTTATCTGCAGTGTATCACATGTACTGTTGAGTCGGCAGCCACTTGGAGTTAATTCTCCCTTTTTTTCCTCTTCTTTATGAGTTCTAAATTGATACTAGTGTATCTCAATCCATGGTAAGCAAATAAATCCTTCAAAACCAACTGTACTTGGATTATATTGAAGTGATTCGTTATTTATCCACAGATTCTCAAACATGAGCAGTATATCCACATGTGTTTGAAACCATGCATAAACCTCATTTCTTCAACTAAGAATTGAAAGAAGTAACTGGACCAACTTCTGAGTTGCCTATGTGAGGGAAAGTAAGGGTACACAGGAAAACAAGTCATTCTCAGATGGACCTTCATTCGGTCTAGTGAGAATTTAAGTTAGGATGGCTGGAGCGGGAAGAAACATTTTCTCTTAAATTCCTAGATAGGAATTTCTGAAGACATGCTCCTAGAGATGCCAGAAGGCAGCAAGTTGGACCTAAAATGATGCCCCATAATGAGCAGCATGGTCAAAAGAGATAAAAGGCTTAGTATCCACCCTACCTCCATCAAGCCAAACCTGAAGAAATGAGTTGCATACGTTGATAAGTGCCTCAGCACACATGGTACTTCTCTCAGCATGCTTCAAACTGAAGGGAAAAAGTTCACACGATTACATATTGTTTTATTTTCAATATTATCTGCTCCACTAGACACCCTGAGCCATACTCTGCTTCTTGAATTACATGGGATACAGCCATTTTTCATTAAGAGCAAATCAGATTTAGGAAAGATAGAGCACAGATTACTTTATTTCTATGTAATACCTTTCCAAAAACTGCATATAATTAATTCATGAAATAAGCAGGACACATTTCATGTTTGCCCAATTAAATCAATAAACTGAGGGTTTTCTTGGCAGTTGGTTTCTGTGACATTGCCTTGGTTCCATCATCTTATGATAAAAATTCTACCAATATCAAAGGTTTGTCTCTGCCGAGTTTCACTCAGTTCTATCAACCTCAGACCCCTCAGACTTTTGTCACTACAGAAATCAAGATGACAAATGCTTCTTATAATTAATTTACATTATTAAATAGAAGGACATGCTGTATTAAAATATCCCTTGTTGCCATGACACAGAAACCTTCACTCATTATGTCCTTCAAATCCAAATTGCACTGTAAACTAACACCTTGTCAAATTGTTCCAACAGCATTAGTTATGCCTGTAGCTGGAGCCCCTGCAGTCCCACAGTCCACTTATAAAATAATCACTCAGATGCTTATATTATTTATAAACGGTATGGCTGTGGCAGGCTTCTTGTTATCTATGTTTTCTATATTAAATTAACCCATTTCTATTGATCTATAAGTTGCCACATGGCTCGTGGCTTACCAGTACCTTACATCTCACTTGTCATGGCGGCGGCTGGCCGTGTCCCTCTGCCTCAGCCTTTCTTTTCCCAGAATTCTCTTCTCTGCTTGTCCCGCCTATACTTCCTTCCTGGCTACTGGCCAATCAATGTTTTATTTACTAACCAATCAGAGCAACACATTTGACATACAGAACATCCCAGAGCATATGCCTTTTAAAATAATAAGTTTAAATTTTTATGAAAAAGAACGGGAGTTTGATTGTGACAAAACTTTTTTTAATGATTAAATATTATTTGATGTAGCTAATTACAATTCAGAAATTATATGCCAGTTCTTTATATTTAATGACCTATAACCTAAAAAATACATATTTGTTTTTTCATAAGGCAAAGATGCTATATTTTAAGGTTTTTAAAGCAATTTTTTTGTTGTAGTATTCTTATATTTATAAGGTATATTTAAACACATACTGGACCACAGAAATCCAGGAGGTATTTGTACTTAAACTGCTGTCCTTGGCCAAGCCATCACACCTCCATATCAAGAGTAAAAATTCCTTCTCCTTGAAATAAATGCTTGTTTAGCTGGCTTGTTTTGCTGATGTTGTTATTTTTTGGTTTCTTTTGTTTTGTTTTGCTTTCTTGAGACAAGGTTTCTCTGGGGAGCCTTGGCTACTCTGGAACTTGCTTTATAGACCACACTGGTCTCCAACTCAATGATCTGTCTGCCTCTACCTCCTTTGTGCTGGGATTAAAGCTATTCAGCAATCCCCACTATACTTATGCTTGTTTTTATATATAGCAGAAGAAAGTCATTTTGATCAAGATCAGATTAAACTACTATATCTTTCTACTGTGCATTAAAGTAGTTGAAGGAATTTTGGTAATTTGCTCTGGGGAACTGCCTTAGGGGGCATTTAGTTTGAAGTGGGAGCACTTTCCTTTTAACTAGTTACCTGTTATTGCTATCTGTTCCAATATAAGAGTGGATCCTAAGATTCTTGCTGTACTCTGCTGAGCAGGCCCACCCATCATGTGAACACTTAGATGCAAATTTCTTATTGAGTATTATCAGAACCAGAGGTCTTAAAATATCCTCTTTTGGTAGATGATTCCTCACTTTGCAGAAATATTAAAATTGCACATGGACTTTATCAACAAGGAGCTGTGAAGCTGAAACTTTTCTAAATTTTCATTAATAAGTCCAAGAGGGAAGACTAAATTATCTTTCTTTCCCACGGATTTTAGAGAGTGTCTTCTGAAATCGGTGTCATAGGAAGAGATGATCCATGAATGTGTGATTAAAAAGCATAAAGAAAAGGATATAGTAGAGATTTATTAGCAAGTTCAATAGTCAAAAGTGTTAACTTTTTAGTTCTTATCATCTGTGGTGACTTTCAACTTATCAATATTTGCAGTTTTTTGTGATTCCATTATCTTTTTTTTTTTTTTTTTTTTTTTTGGTTTTTTGAGACAGGGTTTCTCTGTGTAGTTTTGGAGTCTGTCCTGGAACTCACTCTGTAGCACAGGCTGGCCTTGAACTCACAGAGATCTGCCTGGCTCTGCCTCCCCAGTGCTGGGATCAAAGAAAGGCATGTGCCACCACCACCTGGCTCCATTATCTTTATAAATAACTACTAATGTGGATGGAACACACCATTATCATCTCAAAGGGAATAAGAGATTAATAATTCTGAGCCAAATAAAATGATAATGGCCCAGGAACACAGACTAGTTTGTCCAATACATTAAGTTTCAATGAGCAAACAGGTACCTGAGCTTTGATGGTCACAGAACAAAAGGAAACCATAAGTCAAATGCATGTCTAGATACAGCGTTGAGAACATCAGGTAGAAAGGCCGAAAAAGCGAAGACATTTCTGCTATAGATCCTAGATGTTATCTGATGACATTCTTTCTTGGGGTTGGTAGAAGCTAGTGCGCTATTAATTTTGAAGGTTTTAGCTGATAGTGGAAAGGATGTTGGGTCAGACACAGAGGTGGTCAGTGAATGACACTGAAGATAACACAAGACAGTTTGGTTCTAGGCAGGTGACATTTCAACTGCACACTCACGAATTTCTTATTAGCCTATCACTCTTGTAGAATCTTTAAAATATGTATGATCCCCACCCCCTGGGAACTTCAGTTCATATTTTCTTACCAAATATTGCATGCATAATTTTGTATTCCCTATTTAAAAGAACAAACACCTACACCTACACACACACACACACACACACACACACACACATACATACACATACACACACACACACACAAAGGCTCACATGTTTTGGCACTTGGTCCCCAGTTGTTGGTACTTTGGGTAAGGTAATGGAATCTTAAAGAGGTGGAACCTTTCTGGAGGAAGTAGTCATTGGTGGCTGGCTTTGAGGCTGTATAGTCTAGCCCTACTTCCTGGTCACTCTGGACTGCTGGTACAAAGTGACAATCAGGCCTCATACCCATGCCACCACGCCTTCTCCACCAGGTCTCTTTTGAGTTGAACTGGAACTGTAAGCCAAAACAAACCACATCTCCTGTAAGTTGTTTTTGTCAAGGTATACAGCAACAGAAAAGAGTGTGTGTGTGTGTGTGTGTGTGTGTGTGTGTGTGTGTGTGTGTGTATTGTAAAATAATACAAGAGTCTTTCCAAATAACTAGATGATTGCTGAATATTAAAAAAAAATCTCACCAGAATCTTTACCATCAGATAGCCATAGTCACTGACTGGCATTCTAAGTATAAACACTTGAGAATGTGACTTAAAGTCTCTGCCAATTTCATCTGTTTGTAGGTACCTTACCACTAAAAATTAAAGAAAGTTCTAAATTACTCTGTTTATCATGGAAAATCATTCCTGGCTCCTTGCTTCCTTATCATATGACTCTTCTCATCTAAACACAGCAAGTTCTTCCTTTACATTTTTATTCAATATCTTTTGGGTAAGCATAAAACAGTCACTATCCATTTCTCACCAGTTTATGAACATTTATAAGTTGAAATTATTTTAGAGTAGTTATTCATGGGGCTTGCAAGTTGAAATGAAAAACCACCGAAAATCAATTTCATTACAGGCTTTGAAGTAAAGGGATGTTGCATCAAAAAAACTTGATGGGTTGGTAGGTGGTATTAGCTTATTTTACTCTGGAATGCTACAGCACAGCAGCGTTTAAACCATTGAAAAACACAGCTGGTGATTTTCTGAATACATTCCCTGTACATAATCAGGGAAGTCTCAGCTTGACTGGGTGTTTGCAAAGAATTCACTGAAAAGAATACATCTGTATTATTTCATGGCAGTGACTTCATTTGTAACATCATGCACTTCTCTTCTCATGGTGGCTGCTTTAGTTAACGATCCTGTTCCATAGCAGGCTAGATATTTCCCCCAGTGGGTATCAGAATAGTGAGACTCACAAACGGTTTCCAAAACCCCAAGGACAGTTCAAATCAAAGTTTACGGTATTTAATGGTCCAAAAGCCTGAGGTTTTAAAGCTGTGCATACATAAGCAATGTGATATGGGATAGGAACTGACATCCAGAAATTGTAGCATACAGAAATGTTAGTTGCTCACTAACATCTAAGAGAAGCCAGATTTCACCCTGCTTATTACAACTACTGGAAATGTCAAGGGCAATATGGAGTCCCAGGTAGACCAAAGTTAGAGTTTTGTTCTCATAGAATGATTTAGAGGAAAGTGCGAGGATAGAGGCAATAAAATTATCTTTTAAAAGATTTTCTATTTGTATATGTGTATATACTGTTTTGTCTGCATGTATATTCATGCACCATGTGCATATCTGGTCTCTAAGGAGGCCAGAAGATGCTGAACTCCTGGGGCTGGAGTTCCTGCAAGCCACTTTGTGGGTGCTGAGAACTGAACTTGGTTCTTCTGGAAGAGCAGCTAGTGCTCTGAACTGCTGAGCCATTTCTCCAGCTCCTGGGGTCAATAATATTCTAATATGACCATCTTCATGACACACTGGGCTGACTCTTATCATTGCAAATTCTCTCCCCTCTGTGTGGTTAGTGTGGCAAGGCAGAGCCAGAGCACGTTTCCCACGTGGGAACCTGACCTTACTGTACTTTAAATGGTGTAGACTTTCTCAGTGCTTGGACATTCAAGAACAGACAGAGAGTCATTAACCAGCAACATCCTCATTAAGCATGCTTTAACCAGAAGGTTTAGCAGGTGCCTAGGTAAGAAGGACAAGAAGGCATGCAAGTTCCTCTCCAGACTGTAATGAAAAAGAAAGCTATTTTTGTCTACCAGGTAGCTAAGTGACTGTTTATTGCTCTGGAGAGACACCATAACCAAGGCAACTTATAAAAGAAAGCATTTAATTGGGTGCTTGCTTACAGATTTAGAGGGTGAGTCCATGACCACCATGGTGGAGAGTGTGGCGGTAGGCAGGCAGGCATGGTGCTAAAGCAGTAACTGAGAGCTTATGTGAGCAGACATAATATGTGTGTGTGGAAGGGGGCAGGTGGAGTGGGCTTTTTAAACCTCAAAGCCTACCCTCTTGTGACATGCCTCCACCAACAAGGCTACCCCTCCCATTCCTTCCTAAAGCAGTCCACCAACCAGGGACCTAGCATTTAAATATACAAGCCATTCTCATTCAAATAACCATGTTTGGTCTTAGGTAAAGTGTCAATGGACTAGTGAAGACCATAGAACAGAACTTCAACCTGCCTTTAGTGTACTCTAAAGAAATTCTCCAGGATATCATGGCACCAACATCACCATAGAGTTGACCACAGTGGAGGTTTGCATATTACAGTGCCTGAGGATCAGACAGGAAGTGGAAGTGAATCGGGCACACCAGACCCAAGGAAAACAGTGAACACCAAGGTACGTGACTGGTGTTGCTCGGGGTCAGACACAGAGCGAGTGCTGGAGTTGGAGCAGACTGGACAGCCTGACTTGTTCAAGACTGCAGCTTCCTTTCTAGCTTCTTGCTACCAAACATCATGAATTTTCAGAGAAATCAAAAACTTTGGTTTTATGTGAAATCTACCAACTTTTAAAAGTTGTGTCAGTTAATTGAAACTTTTAAAAACATGATGGCCAATAACTTTCAGGGTAAGCAAAAAATGTCCACAAACTGGATGTGATTTTTGGACCAGCAATTTCTACTTTCATTATCTATTTCATCCTTTGTGTCCTGACTTGTGACTGAAGCAAAAGGCTACTGAAGCCTCAAGAGCATTTGGATTCTACTTCCATATATTAGAGAGTGGAACTAATATGGCCTACTTTATAGAATAGATTTATTACTTTTACATTTATTATTAATCAAGATTAAATTTTATTTATGTTTCTGTGTAAATGTGGGTATAGGCCACATTTGGGTGAGAGTTCTCTCAGAGCTTAGGAAATGATGGAGCTGGAGTTACAAGCACTTGTGTACCACAAATGGATATTCAGAACTTAGGTCCTCTGTAAAACAGCAAGAGCTCTTGACTATTGACCATCTCTCCAGTCCAATCCTCTCACCCAACTCTGAGCCATCTCTCAGGTCCAATCCCCTCACCCAACTCTGAGCCATCTCTCCAGTCCAATCCCCTCACCCAACTCTGAGCCATCTCTCAGGTCCAATCCCCTCACCCAACTCTGAGCCATCTCTCAGGTCCAATCCCCTCACCCAACTCTGAGCCCCTATTTATTTATCTGAATGGGGGTCAAGCACAAGGAGGTCAGAGGACACCTTGCAGAATTTGTTTCTTTCTTTCCAACAGGTGGATTTTAGGGGTGGAATTCTGGTAGCCAGGCCTGGTGATAAGTGCCTTTACCCGCTAAGCCACCTCACTGAGCCCTATAAATAACAGATTCTGAAAACCAAAAGGGGCCATTAAATACCAAAGGAATATAGCCATTATGTTGAATGGTATCAGAGTTGCTTCTGTTTTCATTTTAAAAGCTAGCTAGTAAAGGAAAAGCCAAAGGGGGAAAAGCTACAAACTACATCGCACACATACAAACTGGGCGAGAAGACAGTGCTGTGAAAGACCTACACTGACAATACAGGTAACGTTCTAAGGCATAGTATTAGATGGCATTACTTGCTTCTCTAATTTTTCAGGATGGGCAATTTATTCCTAGAAAACAAACACATTTGAAATGGACTGTGAGAATAGGGAGACCTTCCTGTAGAAAGCCTGAAATTTCCTACTAACATGTGAACTTGTTATCATGTTATTGAATTACTACATTCACTTCATTTTACAAATGCAAAAACGTCAGTTCATTTATTAGAAAACCAATCATGGATTAGTTTACGGAAACAAGCCACAGGCTCCCTGCACATAATTGCAGAACAACTCACGGAGGTCTTAATAAAATATTATGGCTTGAATTAAAAAAATAAGGTTTCTGGAAGGGAAAAAAATCTTCAGAGTGAGTTAAAATGTTTTAAAATGCAATGGCAAGGACACACACACAGACCATCCCTTTAAAAACATAGACATAGGGGGCTCAGTAAATAGTTCAGTGGGAAAAAGCCTTGCCATGCATGACCACCTGAGTGCAATTTGTGGAATGTATGTAAAAATAGGACAAAGAACTAACTCCACAAAGTTGTCCTCTGACTTCCACAGGCATGCTGTGGTGTGCACACACCAGTACACACTGACACAGTCACTGTTCTACTGTGGACAGGCACCATGGCCAGCACAGCTCGTCCTTTTATTTATTTATTTATTTTTTTAGTTTTTAAAGGAACTTGGTGTATTTTTTTTTTTATTTTACATATCAGCCATGGGTTCCCCTGTCCTCCCCCATCCCACCCCCACCCCCACCTTCCCCCCATGCCCTCCCCTCCATTCCCATCTCCTCCAGGGCCAAGACTCCCCTGGGGATTCAATTCAACCTGGTGGATTCAGTACAAGCAGGTCCAGTCCCCTCCTTCCAGGCTGAGCAAAGTGTCCCTGTGTAAGCCCAAGTTTCCAAACAGCCAGCTCATGAACTAAGGACAGGTCCGGATCCCTCGGCCTGGATGCCTCCCAAACAGTTCAAGTTATTCAATTGTCTCACTTATCAAGAGGGCCTGATCCAGCTGGGGGCTCCATAGCCTTTGGTTCATAATTCATGTGCTTCCATTCGTTTGGCTATTTGTCCCTGTGCCTTCTCCAATCTTGGTCTCAACAATTCACGCTCTTACAGTCCCTCCTCTTTCTCTACAATTGGACTCCTGGAGCTCCACCTGGGGCCTGGCTGAGGATCTCTGCATCCACTTCCATCAGTTATTGGATGAGAGTTCCACCACGACTATTAGGGTGTTTGGCCATCTGATCACCAGACTAGGTCAGTTCGGGCTTTCTCTCAACCATTGCCAGTAGTCTACAGTGGAGATATCATTGTGGATTTCTGGGGACCTCTCTAGCACTTTGCTTCTTCCTGTTCTCATGTGGTCTTCATTTATCATGGTCTGTTATTCCTTGTTCTCCTTTTCTGTTCTTGATCCAGCTGGGATCTCCTGCTCCCCTAAGCTTTCTTTCCCTTGAAACTTGCCCTTCATTACCCCCACTCTCATCCAGGTTGTTCATGTAGATCTCATCCATTTCTCTGTCATTGGGAGATCCTTGTGTCTTTCTTAGGGTCCTGTTTTCTAGCCTCCCTGGAGTTGTGAGTAGCAGTCTAATCATGTTTGTTTTACATCTAGTATCCTCCTATGAGTGAGTACATACCATGTTTGTCTTTCTGAGTCTGGGTTACCTCACTCAGGATGATTTTTTCTAGATCTATCCATTTGCCTGCAAACCTCATGATGTCATTGTTTTTCTCTGCTGAGTAGTACTCCATTGTGTATATGTACCATATTTTCTTTATCCATTCTTCAGTTGAAGGGCATCTAGGTTGTTTCCAGGTTCTGGCTATTACAAACAATGCTGATATGAACATAGCTGAGCAAATGCCCTTGTGGTATGAGTGAGCATTCCTTGGGTATATGCCCAAGAGTGCTACAGCTGGGTCTTGGGGGAAATGGATTCCCAATTTTCTAAGGAAGCAAAAACACTGAAGTCAGCTTATGCTGGAGAGGATGTGGAGCAAGGAGAAGTCTCCTCCACTGCTGGTGGGAATGCAAGCTTGTACAGCCACTTTGAAAATCAATACAGCTCATACTTTTTAAAAGAAGTTTTGTTTGGGGCTTGCTTATGGCTTCAGAGGTTTAGTCCATTATCATGGCAGGAGTACAGCAGCAAGCAGGCAGGGACTGCAGCAGTAGCTAGGGTTCTAAATCAAATCTGGACCCTTAGACAGAGACAGAGACATAGACCCTGGGCTTGTCATGGGCTTTTGAAACCTCAAAGATCACCCCAAGTGATATGCTTCCTCCAACAAGGCCATGCCTCCTAATCCTTTTCAGAGTTCCACTCCCTGATAATTAAGCATTCAAATATATGAGTTTATAGGAGCCATTCTTATTCAAACCACCACACATACACATTATATACCCACACTATAATAATACATAAAGTGCATTCAAAATGTAAAAAAAAATAAAAATGTAGGCATACAAACTTCCAGATGAAACAGACGACTTGAAGGTACGCTTATGTGATCTGCTATAGGAAAAAGGTAAGGAAAAAGAATCCTATCCAATGAAAGAAAGAGAAAGGCTCTTTGGAGTAATATGCAGTAGAAAGCTCAGAAGAAACAGTAGTTTGGGTCCACAGTAACTTGCCTCTGTCATTTTGGGTATATGGTGAGCAGAGTATCATGATCAGGAGCATAGGTGGAACAAAACTGATCACATCATGGTCATCAAGAAACAGTGGGAGACAGAAGAGACTAGAATCCCAGTAACCCCTCCCAGGGAACCCTTCTGCTCATCTTACTTCCATCCACTAGGTCCCACCTCTGAGTAGCACTACAGGCTGGCAACCAACCCTTTTAGTGCATGGCCTTTGGGGGACATTTCCACTGCAAGTCATAACAAGTAATATGAACTATTACTACATACTAAAAAAAACTTCAAATGGTAATTTTGAGACTTATAAAGCCAATAGTTCTTCTCCTATATGAAATAAATTTGTTACATGTAAATAACAGTAATCACTAGCCATGATCAACATGATTAAATAAAGCAAATTGCAAGAAGATTATTCTTATACAACAACAAGAGTTCTTCATAAACATAATTATTAAATGCCTAGTAAATACCACAGTTAAAATTACATTTTGTGTGGGGGTGGGGAGAGAGAGAGATAGAGAAAGAGAGGAAGAAAGAGGTCGGAGGACAACTTGCAAGAGTTTCTGGGAGTCTTTTCACTAGATGGATTATGGAGAGTGAACCTGGGTCATCATGATTAGCAGCAAGCTCCTTTATCTGCTAAGCCATCTCGTCAGCCCCAAACCACATTTTATGGAGTATTTAACTTAATTCATATAATTCTAGGAGATAGGTAGTATTATTGTGCTCATTTTATAGATAAAGGAACCAAAAAAAGAAAAAGAAAAGAAAAGAAAAGAAAAGAAAAGAGGAGGAGGAGGAGGAGAAGGAAGAGGAGGAGATGGGCTGGAGAGATGGCTCAGTGGTTAAGAGAACCAACCCCTCTTCCAGAGGTCCTGAGTTCAATTCCCAGCAACCACATGGTGGCTCACAACCACTTGTAATGAGATCTGGTGCCTTCTTCTGGCCTGTAGAAACACATGTAGGCAGAATACTGTGTACATAATAAATAAATAAATCAAGAAGAAGAAGAAGAAGAAGGAGAAGAAGAAGAAGAAGAAGAAGAAGAAGAAGAAGAAGAAGAAGAAGAAGAAGAAGAAGAAGTTGTCAACTGACTTCTCAAAGTCACACAATTTAATTTAGAAAAGTTGAATTCTGAGCTGAGACATTTCCTTGAAGGCCCATGCTTTGATATTCACATGACAGTTGCTCCTTTATCCTTTGGGGAGATAAAAAGAAATAAAATTACACACACACACACACACACACACACACACACACACACACACACACACACTCAGGTGGAGGAAACTGGTGTCTTGTTGCCTCTGAAAGGAGCCACTGAGTAGGTAAAAACAAAGGAGGTTGGAGACATATTCATCATCATATACCCATCTGATCTTTCTAATCCTCTTCTTTTTAAACTGTGTGTCTCTCAAAATTAGTTTAAAGAATTAAAGACTTTGAATAGTGCATCTGATTGTCCAGTTTGGTATAACAGGATAAGGCTTGGGTAGTTAGTTAATGGATTGCATAGACCTTGGCTTCAAACCAAAATGGCAGTTTTTAAATTGAGTGGAATTAATTATTAACTCTCTTGCATATAATCTCATCACCAACTACTTAATAACTATTCTTTGTGGGCAACTTCAGCTCTTGTTATTAATGTTTAATTAACATTTTTAAGCTGGCTTCAGACCCACAGCTGGACAATGTGCAGAAGGAAGCGATGTTAGAGCACTCATTCCTATATGGGAGGTCTTTATCAAATGTGCATTTCTCCCACAAGGCTCAGAGATCCACGTGGAAGAGAAGAAAGAAAGATTTTAAGAGCCAAAAGTGGTTGATGACTCCAAGGAAACAGTGTCTTCCAGACACAACAGGACAGATGTACATATGAATTCACAGAGACTGTGGCAACATGCGCAAGTCATGCATAGGTTCAAGAAGCCAGATAGAATCTCAGCACTGAGAAGAGGAAGTAGTGTGTGGAATACTACCCTAATTGAGAAGCTGTCTACATGCTAGAGAAGAGAGAATCACTTTTCTCCAATGGAGTGTCACTGAGAATGCCAACTACACTCGAGGACAGCCCCATGCTCAGGAGTAATTGCCCAACACAAAATGAACTTCATGTTTGTTGTCATTTGTTTTGTGAGCTTTTTGTTTAATTTTGTTTTGTTTTGTTTTGGTAATCTTTTTGTCTTGCTTGATTTGATTTTCATTTGGGTTTTTTGTTTGTTTGTTTGTTTCAAGAGAGGTAAAGTTGAATGTGTGGGGAGATGGGGAGGATCTGAGAGGAGTTGATCATGAGAAGAGGATCATGAGAAAACATGATCAAAATATACTATATAAAAATAGTAAAAAAGAAGAAAAGCGTGTTTTGACTTCATATTTTGCCTTGAATATCTGATATAACATTAGTGAATATTGTGGTGGGCTAAAAAAGGGGCATTTCCAAAATGTCCCATGCTAATTCCTACAGCATCTAACTATATCACCTTCCATGGGAAAAAAAAAAAAAAAAAAAAAAAAAGGACGTTGTAAATGTGTCTAAACCAAGGATTTGTGGTGAAAATATCTCCTGGATTTTCTGTTCAGACCTAATGTCATCACAAGGGGTCTTATAAAAGGATGGCAGAGGCAGAGATTTGTAATTCTGCAACAGAGGTGAAAGTAATTTCCCACAAGCCAAGATACATGAGCAACCTGTGGAAGCTAGAAGAATAGAGAGCAAATTCTCCTCTGGGTCTCCAGTAGGAAATATCTTCATTGTAGCTTGAATCCTAATTGGTCTTAATAATAAAAACCTGGAGCCAGATAGCAGAGTAAATGCTGAAAGATCAGAGAGACACAGGAGCAAGTCATAGCCACTTCTTACCTCGCCAACTCCTCAGCTCCAGTCTCCTCCCAACTTATATTCCTCTCTCCTCCCAGCCATATCACTTCCTGTCTATACCTCCCTAGTGCTGGGATTAAAGGTGTGTGCCACCACTGCCTGGCTTTTATGTTTAACCGTGGCTAGCTCTGCCCTCTGATCTCTAGGCAAGCTTTATTTGTTAGAGCACAAACAAAATATCACCACACTTCATCTTAGCTCAGTGACACCCATTCTGAGCCTCAGACTTAAATAAATAAATAAACAAACAAACAAATGAATGAATGAATGTTGTGTTATCTTGCAACCCTTACACATAAGGCTCAAGGAATGCTGCAAAAAAGGAGGTGGAATTTAAAAAAGGCAAGAGGAGGATAGAAAGATTGTAAGAACCAGAGAACCAGAATGTCTTCTGCAAGGTAGTATCTTTTATAAGTGACAAGGAAGCTGCACCCACACGCTCTCAACAATATAGTTGCCTAAACAAGGTTTGCATAATGATAACACCAGTTGACATGCCAGCATGGATGGGGCCCCTATTACAAGGGTCTATCCTTAGCTGAAGAGCAACAGGCAACCAATGAGATCCTGAGAGGAAGAAGGAAGCCTGCTCCTGCACCCGCACCTGCATGTACATTCTCAATTGCACATCTACCTGTTTACTGGCACCTGCATCTACTTCCACACCTGTGTTTCTGCCTGTCTTTACATCTGTACCTGCCTCTATACCTTTTCTTACATCATACCTGCCCTTCCGCCTGCATGGACACCTGTACCTGTCTAGGAAGGCAGCTATTGGGACTTTCTCCAACAAGGATAATGGTTGTAGTGATTTACCTGATTGTTTCATCCTTCAGCTGCAACTCTCTCATCTGAAAAAGGCAGGTGAGCTTTCCCTGTTCCGGACCACTTCTTCACAGTTTTCATAATTTCAATACACCCATTACTACAAGATCTATATGTGGCATCAGAACTCCTTTCCCATCACAAGGTTTCATAAAATAAAGTAATATTACATATTTACATCTTCCTTCCTTTTTATTTTGAGATGGGGTTTCTCTGTGCAGTTTTGGTATCTGTCCTGGATCTCACTCTGAAGACCAGGCTGGCCTTGAACTCACAGAGCTCTGCCTGCCTCTGCCTCCCGAATGCTGGGATTAAAGGTGTTCGCCACCGTCACCTGGCCCTTCCTCCTTTTCTTTCACCAGTTGTCATTAGCTTTCTGGGCCCAATAGAGGGGTTATGAAGCATTTGTGAGAAGCCATTCAACACAGCTTAGTTTTAACTTTTTTTAGCATGAATTTTGTGAACATGATACAAATTCAAAACACTCATTCAGCTTAGAACAATTTACAAGTAGCTAGTTAAATATTTTTCCTAGAAACTAAAACTGGAAAAAAGAATATTACTCAAAAGAATGACCATTTGTAAAAACAGAATTACTGTTTTAAGGTAAAAATATACGTTGTTAAATTTCATATGGAATGATGGAAAGAACCATTTCTGTTTCACTTTCTTGGCTTCTAACACAAATTCACCTAACTTTCAGTACAAATTGAAAAAGTTAGTTGTCTTAATTTATCTAAAGTATGTTAAATGTGCTATGATTAGATGGGAATCATCTAACTAAATCTCAGAGTTAATTCAGAGAAATACTAACATAATATGACACTGTTAAACTTAGCTTGTACTTTCTGTGCTCAAAATAATCACCTCATTATCTTTAATATATAATTCCCTTCACTCAGTTAAACACATAGTTTATTATACATTAAATGATACCTGAAATAATAATTAGATAAGCACATGATATGATCAGTAAATCAAATTAAGCTGACTCTAGATTAAAGATAATAGAATAAAGACTTTTTTTTTTTTTTACAAAGAGAGTGTTGAGATCAAGAATGTTAAGATGTAATACTTTCTGGTTTTCATTTATACTGTCTGTATCATTTGAGAAGAGCTAACACTGAGCCTTGAACTTCAATCTAGATAGTTGCTGCCCAAACTTTTGCCTTTATATGTTGTGGTGTGGACAAAGTGTTCTTCTGGTTTATTCTTCAGCTCTGAGAATTAATTGCCCTGGACATAGTGATGGGATCGAGTAGTGGGTACCTGCAACTGTGATTTGAAGAGATGAGCAAACATTAAAGATGAGCCCTCAGGAACATTCTCAGTGGATAATCTTGACAAATTTGTGAATGAAGTTGCCTTCTGCTTCTTCTATATCCCCTAAACTGCCACTCTCAGATCTTCAGTAACTTCAGCTTGCCAAAATTTATAGTCAAGTTTCTTCTCTAACTTAACCCTCAACAATGTTCAGTGGACTTATCTTCCAGTTTATAGCTTAGTCATCTTTAAAATGCTTCTTGTGACGTTCTGACTTTGAAGAAACCACAAATTCCTTGGTTTCCCCTATTTTACTAGATCTGACTTCTTAAAGCTTTTGGTTGGCTGCCATATCAACTGCTCTAAATGTTGGAGTCTGGTCTTAGTCAATGTTCTACTGCTGTGAAGATGAAAAATATGGGCTAATTTAAATGTAAGAATTAGCTAGAAACAGGCCTGAGCTATTGGACAAGTATTTACAGTTAATATTAAGTCTCTGTGTTAGCTACTTGGGAATGGCTTGTGAGACAAAAACTTCTGCCTACAACAGCTATGCTGAAAAGGATACAGAGCAAGGAGAATACTCCTCAGTTGCTGGTAGAAGTACAAGCTTTTACAGCCACTATGGAAGTCATTATGGCAGTTCCTCAGAAAGTTGAGGGTGGAGCTACCTCAAGATCCAGCTATACTACTCTTGGGCACATACCCAAAGGATACTCCATGCTACCACAAGGACGTTTGCTCAACCATGCCATTTCTACTCTATTCATGATAGCCAGAAACTGTAAAAAACAAAAACAAAAACAAAAACAAACAAACAAAAAAAACTATCTGTGCCTCATCAGAAGAATGAATAAGGAAAATGTGGTACATTTACACAATGTTGTATTACTTAGCTGTTAAAAATGGCATCATGAAAATTTCAGGCAAATGAACAGAATTGGAAAAAAAAAATCATCCCGAGTGAGGTAACCCACACCCAGAAAGATAAATATGGTATGTATTCACTTACATGTGGACATTAGCTGTTATGTAAATGATAACCAAGTTATAATCCACAGACCAAGAGAGGTAACAAGGAAGGCTCTAGGGAGGACATATGGATGGATCTCCCCGGGAGGGGAGAATAAAATAGATTTTATGGTGGACTAGGGTCAGGTAGGGACAGGAATGGGAGGATGAGGTGAAGAGTGGAAGGGGATGTAGGGTAGAGGAAGAGAATGTGGCAAGAGACAGCTGAAATAGAGGGGCATTTGGGGGATGATATGGAAACATAGTGCAGTGGAAACATACTAAAATATATGAAGGTGATCCTAATGAGGTCTTCTAATAATGTCAGTGGGAATATGTAGTCTTAACTAGCTGTCTCTTGTCCCCAAGCAAGGCTTCCAGTAATGGGACTGGGTTACATTCAATTGAGTTGTTGGCCAAGGAGGTCCCATGGAAATTTCTAAATAACCCAAGCTGTTGCTAAGACAAAGGAATTATCTCCACAAACTGACAGTGGGGCCCCATTGTCGAGGACAGTACCCATACAATTTATTGAACATGAAGAAGTTGAACTGGAGCCTATATGGAGCCTTCTCCCTTATATACTAGTGTGTTTGATGAGGGAAGGTACTCTGTAGACTACCAAAAGGGAAACATAAACATCAACTCAGCCATAAAACTTTGGACCTACAATCTGTCCTGCCTGCAAAATATGCTAGGGCAATTGTGGCATGGAACTTGTGGGAACAGACAACCAATGTCTGATTTAATTTAATTTCCCCAAGAAAGAACCCATACACTACTTGGATAACCAAGACCCAGAGACGAGATAGCCCAGAGACCTAAGATCAAACCAACTCTACTGGTCAAAAAGAAAGTATTGCTAAAATGTGGTGGTATTGTGTTCCCCAAAATATTGTGCACCCTAATAAACTTACCTGGGGTCAGAGAACAGAACAGCCACTAGATACAGAGGCTAGAAAATGGTGGCACTCACACTTTTAATCCTAGCTTTCTGGAGACATGGATCTCTGTGAGTTCAAAGACACACTGGAAACAGCCAGGCATGGTGACTCACACATATAACGCCAGAAAGAGAGCCTTTAGTCTCTTAAAGTGATGTCAGAAAGCAGAAAAAATATATAAGGTGTGAAAACCATGAACTAGAAGCTTTTGGCTGGTTAAGCGTTCAAGCTTTTGAGCAGCACAGTTCAGCTGAGATCCATTTGGATGAGGACTCAGAAGCTTCCAGTCTGAGGAAACAGGATCAGCTGAGAAATTAGTAAAGTGAGGTGGCTGTGGCTTGTTCTGTTTCTCTGATCTTCCAGCATTCACCCCAATACCTGACTCCAGGTTTGTTTTTATGAATAAGAACTTTTAATTCCTGCTACACTAAAATGACTCCTAATGATATTCTGCTGTAGTCATAGATCAGTGCCTTATTCAGTTATCATCAGAAAAGCTTCCTCCAGTAGCAGATGGGAACAAATGCTGATAGCCACAGCCAGACATTATGCAAAGAAAGAGTCTAAATAGGAGATCTCCATCAAATCCCTCCCCTCAGAGCTTAGGGGACCTCTCAGAAGAGGAGGCCTTAAGAGGGTAAGAGACAGAGGGGATGGAGGACACCAGGAGAACAAGACTCTCTCAACCATTTAAGCAAGGCTCATATGAACACAAAGAGGCTGAAGTAACAAGCACAGGGCTTACATGGGTCTGCACCAGGTCCTCTGTCTATATATTATAGCTATCAGCCTAGTATTTTTATGGGACTCCTGAGTGTGAGAATAAGTGGCTCTTTGATTCTTGCACTCTTGGAACTAGTCCCTTCCTGTTAGGCTGCCATGACCAACTTTGATATAATAGCTTTTGCCTTGTTATATTTATTTCTTTTCCATGTTTGATTGTCATCTCTTAGAAGCCTGCAATTTTCTGATGAAATACAGAAAGGGAGTAGATCTGGGAAGGGAAGAGAGGTGAGGAGCAACTGGGAAGAGCAGAGGGAGGGGAAACTATAATCAGGATATATTGTGTGAGAAAAGAATCTATTTTCAATAAAAGGAAAAAAAAGAAAGTGGAATAAATACATGTGCTTTTGGTAAAGTTCTGCAGGCAAACTGAAGCAAAGTCCAAAAGACTTGAGTCCAAATTAACTTGATGAATAGACATTTCCTTTATAAATGATAAATGTTACATAGAATGTTGTGTTTGGGCAAGTGTTTTCCTTGCTAGCCTAGCTGTATAGTGCAGCATTCTGCTGGTACCTACATTAGGACATTGTTGTAACAGATTCGTGTTAAACATTGACTTGCCATGAGGATAATTTCTTTGGTGCTTGTTTTTACTTGTAGCTTCTTTAGAATAATATAAGCAAAACTGTGATCATGTATGACATGGAGTGATCAGATATCTTACAACCTATACAAGTAACCTTCACATTCACAGACAGACTGATTGCTTATCTGGAGAATAATTTGATTGTATTTAAGGTCAATCAAATCTAAAACAAATAAACAAACAAACAAATCCACTCCCGAAAATCTGGCTATTTGACATCTCTTATTAGACATCTTTGGAATCTCAAACCTATCAGGTAATTCATGAATCTCAGGCTCTACTAATTTACTTCCATCCAAAATTATCTACTTTTCTCCTAACTTTTGTCCTCTGAGTTAACAGTAACACCATCAATTAAGAGCCAGTTAGTATCATCAAATATATTAACATTATCACTGATTCTCTCATCCTTCAGCATCCGAATTAGCAAATTGTAAACCTACCTCCAAAATATATAGTCTATTCACCTTCCTTATCTCTACCATTGTCAACTTAGTCCAAGATGATATTATCACTTACTTGACTATCACAATTCCATCTACCTTCCAATCTCTGTACAATTTACTTCCTGTCACAACATTGACTAGTTTCTTGCTTTTTGAGAATCTTCTTAAAATTTACCTCCCTAGAGGACTCTTTCATGGCTAATTGTTGTTTATGAGTCAGCCTGATCAGGTCCGACTTTTAATTGAGCTTTCTCCTTTGCTGCTGCCCCTCATTGTCCCACTCTCCTTAATTCCTAGCTTACTACAGCTGAAACGGATGCTCCATTAACACTGTGCCCCTAGAAACTGGTCCAGAAAAGGAGTAGATAAACATTCTTGGATGACTACTTGAAAAAGAAATCATATTCCCTGGTAATTCCCTGAATAATTTTAATAGCCTGTCAATCTACAGACCTCCATGAATTTCACAATAGTTCTTCACACTGTCTTCCTAGGACATTACCATTTAGCTTAACATTGTCTCATGGAACTGGTCTTAAAAAGCACAGAAGTCTACAAAATGATGATCTTTTTTTTTTTTTTTTTTAATTTACTCGCAGGGCTTTATAATATATTACCTTTTCCTTTCAAATTGTTGCATTTTTTCCTACCTTGTAATGGGCATTTTAAACTTGGTGGGCTTTAGTGTGTGCTTATTTGATATTCATTTATTTGCTTAATTACTGGGTAGAAGTAGACTTAAATGTTAAATAATTTTAATTAACTTATTATGCTATGCTCTTTAATGTTATGCTTAGAAATAAATCCCTTCTCGTGTGATTATGTGGATATTGGTCTGTTCTCTGAAATGCACATGTTATATGCATTTAATCACTCTGGAACTGGATTCGCTGTCAGGTGGGAAATAAGGATCTAATTATATTCTCCTACAAATGATACCTTAGTTGTCTCAACACCAGTTATTAAATGTGCATTGCTTGACCAGCTATGTGAACTTGAAGCCGTATTTATGGTAGAAGGCTGGCTTTGGGTCAGATGGCATGTGTTAAAGCCAGAGTGACTGGCTGGCACTCTTATTTATATGTTGTCTAATGCTTCTCAGGCTCAACTTCTTCATCTGTAAAAAGTGATGAGACTATCTACCTCTGAGAGCTGTGTCAGAATTAGAAGAAGGTAATTCTGAAATACCATCTGTTGTAAGGTGGCTTCTGTATTCCTGTTTAGCATTATTATGACTCATATTTGTTATTTGATTAAGTGGTGAGACTCTCCTTAATCTAGATTCAAAATCAAATTGACTTTTGGTTGGAAGTGTACTGAAGAGTTAGATTACATTATAAAGTCACCACACCTAGGTTACAGTACCTTCCTATCCAGGACCATAACATCTCTTTCAGTTTTCAAATCTTTCTAAAAGGCTCCATTAAACACCTTGGCTTTCTATTGTCCACTCTTGGAAAGCAAGCCTTTTACTTACTGAGCCATATTCCCAGCCCCCACTCAATGGGTTCTTTCTTCTAAACACTTAGTTGAACCTAAAGTTCTATCATAATTTAAAGATGTTTATCAAAACACACAGTAAATGTTTCCTTATGATTTCTTTTTTTATTGGTCAAAATTGTCTGATGTTTGTCTATCTTCCTGTCTAAACTCTTTAGATTCAATTCTAATTTTTTTGAGCATTTTTATTTTCCTGTTTAAACGTTTCTTCAATTATGGATCTATTTGTTAGTTTTTCTTGCCATTTTTGTATTTGTGCTTTTGTTTTTACCCTCTAACTTGATGGTTGTATTTATCACTCATTTGAAGTCTAGGGCCGCACAGTTCTTGTAGGTCTTGCAGAGTATCCAGATTTGGACCTCAGAAACCACCTGAAGGTTCACAACTACCAATAATTTTAGTTCCAGGGGATCCAACACCCTTTACTGACCTTTTCATCTACCAGGTACACATTGTGCACATACATATATGCAGACAAAATATAATACACATAAAGTAAAATAAATAAATCCAAAAATCCCCCTCCTTTTTTATTTAACGTTAACTATATACCATAGAACCTTTTGGTCCCCCAGTGTGTCATTGTTTTTCATTTCTAAATTGTCAGGGATTTTCATTTCTGGTAACTCTAGGTTACAAATTTAATAATCATACTGAAAGCCACTGAATTACAATACAATTGGTTAAATTACTGAATCCACATATGTTTACATATGTCCTACCTTGATTAATGGCTCTCATTTTTACATTCAATCTGCTCATCCTTTTGGAATTTGGGTTCATTGTATACTTGTTATCTCTTGCTACCTAGCACATTACAACAACTTGAGGATTAATACAGGTCCATTATTTTTCAGTTATGGGCAGGAAGGCCAGACAGGGAATAGATAGTTCTTTTCTCAGCGTCTCACAGGCTGACTTCTGGTGCTAGCTGAATATTGCCCCTCTTAAACTTACATGGTTTTTAGCTTCTTCACGTCTTTGTGGCTATTAGAAACTTACTCTTTCAGCTATCTGCCAAGGATCATTCTTATTTATGAGAAGTCTCCACAATTCCTTGTCATGTAATTTCCTTTCAGTATCAATGTTTGCTTTGTCAGTAGCAGCAGGATAAACCAGGACATCTAAATCCTCATCAAAAGGCCCAACTCAATTAGACTAGACGTATTTTCTTTGATAAATCAACTTATCAGGAACCTTAAGCTGGGCATGGTGCCACATACCTTTAGCCCTGGGACATAGGAGGCAGAAACAGGCAGATCTCTTTGAGTGCAAGGCCAGTCTGGTCTACATAGAGAGTTCTAGGCCAGTCAATACTACATAGTGGAACCTATGTCAAAGAAGAAAGGAAAAAAGAAAGACCTTATTCACATTGGTAAAATGTCTTAGCATTTCCCCTATAGCAGCACATAGCTTCCTCTAACCACAACAGTAACAAATATTTATACATCTTGTTCATAATCAAATGGTAAGGGTAGCATGGGGCATGTATTGCAAGGCATGGGGTCTAGAGGTTGTCTTACAATGCTGCATTCTATGAGGTGCTATGGTTTGAAAATGGCTTGTCTCTCTAGGATCCATGTGTTGGAAGCTTGGTCTTGAGCTTGAAGATGCTAAAAGGTAGTAACTGATGTGAGATTAGCTATTAGATCAATTGAAAATGCTGTTTCTAGAAAAAATTAAATTCTTAGGTATTTGGCTCATTTATGATACTTTGATTAGACCTATTCAATTTTACAGAGATATTTTAGTAATATGTTAACGTCTTGTAGTGTTATAGCTATCTCATTCTTTGTTTGTTTGTTTTGTTTTGTTTTGTTTTTAGAGACAGGGTTTCTCTGTGCAGCTTTGCACCTTTCCTGGAACTCACTTGGTAGCCCAGGCTGGCCTCAAACTCAGAGATCTGCCTGGCTCTGCCTCCAAAGTGCTGGATTTAAAGGTATGCGCCACCACCGCCTGGCGCTATCTCATTCTTGTTTCTTGCATTAAGCATCTTTGTGGTGCACACCTTTCATTCCAGCACTCAGAAGGCAGTGGCAGGTGGATCTCTGTGAGTTAGAGGCTAGCCTGGTCTTTAAAGTGAGTTCCAGGACAGCCAGGACTTCACAGAGAAACCCTGTCTTGAAAAAACAAAACAAAACAAAACAAAAACAAAACAAAAAAACAAAAAAAGAAAAAGAATCTTTACATTTTGTGTTGCTCAATTTTTCCTGCCATAGAACCATCTTTGAAGTGTAGTTGATATACCTACTGACACTCTGTAGTGAGTAGCTATTCCAGCTTTAACCTTGAAACACTGCCTGGTCTTCAGAGCAAGTTCCAGGACAGCCAGGACTACACAGAGAAACCCTGTCTGAAAAACAAAACAAAACACACAAAAAAAAAGAAAGAAAAAGAAAAAGAATCTTTATGTTTTGTGTTGCTCAATTTTTCCTGGGCATGGGACCTTCTCTGAAGTGTAGTTGTTAAACCCACTGACACTCCACTGGACAAAATTTATTCGCAAGTATTAATTGCAAATAGATTCTTGGCTTGAGGTTGTACCCTGTTCCCACCTTCTCCTCTCAGTGCTGGGGCTCCATCTGCCTTGAACTTGTGCAGGTCTTATGGGTGCTGTCAGAGCCTCTATAAATTCATCTGTGCACCAGGCCTCTTGCATCTAGAAGACACTGCTTCCTTGGAGTCATTAATCATTTATGGCTCTTACAATCATCCTTCCTCCTCTTCCTCATGAGCCCCATTTGTGTGTGTGGGGATGGCTTGCTTCATTTTTTTTTTTTTTGTCTTACTGCTTTTTGTGTGTTTTGATTTTCATTTTTTGTTTGGTGGTTTTTGAATTTTTTTGTTTTTATTTGAGAGTGAGAGAAAGAACATGAAGCTCAGTGAGCAGGGAGGTGAGGATGTTCTGGAAGGAGTTAGGGAAGGGAAAACATGATCAAAATATATTGTATATAAACAAGAACATGTTTAATTATTTAGGTTTTTGTTGTTATTGATGTTTATGTTTTTCTATGTGAAATATAGGGACAAGTTTTCTAGGTGAAATAAATCCCTAGTGTTTTAATCAAGGCCACATTAAATTAAGAAATTAATGTAGGAAAAAAGTCTCAAATACTTATCGTAGTTGTGGATTCTGTTGCTATGAAGAGATACCACCACCATGACAAATCTTATAAAGGAAAACATTTAATTGGGGTGGCTCTCTTACAATTTGGAGGTTCTGTCCATTATCATCATGGTGGCATGTAGGCAGACATGGTGCTGGAGAAGTAGCTGATAGTCCTGTATCTTGCAGGCAACAGGAAGTGGACTGAGACACTGGGCAATATCTGGAGCATATGAGACCTCAAAGCCCACCTCCATAGTGACACATTTCCTCCAAAAATACCATACCTACTCCATAAGACCACACCTCCTAATAGTGGTACCCCCTTTGGGAGCCATTTTCTTTCATCACTACAATACTAATCACCACAAATGTCTTTCTTTTATATTAAGTGTTCTATATGAGTTCTTCCTCTGTGTTTAGTTCTCTCTGTCGACCTTGCCAGCATGAGAAACACAGGCTTACAATTTAAACTGCTCCCATCCTTGGAATAGTCCAGTGGCACAAAAATCATTTCTTTCTGAAATGTTTCACAGAAATTCCTGTAAAGTTGTCTGTGGCTGGTAAATTTTTTGAGAAGATGATTGACAATTGGTAGTTCTTAGAAAATGGTACATTTGCACTGCCTATCTTTTTTATGGTAATTTATTCATTTTATCCAGATTTTTCCATTTATTTGCATAGAATGGTGTACTTTTAGAATTCTTTGAATGACTTCCTTCTGGGGTTACTCTCACATTGTCATTTACTAATTTACATAATTACATTCCCTTTGTTTTTCCCTTATTAAACCAGCTACTTTTTTTCCTGCCAAGACTCAAGTTTCAAATTTATCCTTTTCATTTTTCTGTTCTTTAATCCTGCTTTTATTAACTAATACTTCCAGCTTTCTACTTATTTGTTTATTTATTTATTTATTTATTTATTTATTTATTTATTTATAAATTGTGTGATTTCATATTACAACCCTTTTGGAGGGAATATGTCTCAAGTTAAGAACCCTATAAATGTTTTTTATTTGTATGCATTGATTATACATAATTAAAATCTTTTACATTACCATATGAAGTAACCTTTGGCTTTCTGGTTTATTTCTGATTTTTGTTCATTATGATTATAAAGTTGTTTGTGATAAAATACATCCATTGAGGATTATTCTGTGATCTAAAATATATCAGTTTTCATGAGCTCTTCCAGAGATATTTGAAAGCAATGTTTTTTGATTACTCAGGATCAATGTTCAACAAGCACAAAATTTTATTTCTCTCTGTATGTATGTACATTTGTATATGTATACATATGTTTATATGAGGAGTGCACATGTATGTCTGAGCTTTTACAGATTGTTCTTTATTGACAGAGCTAGCTCCAAAGCCCAAATTCAATGATGGATACTAAAGACTGCATTTATTGGTAGGGGGGGAATGTTGGTTAGATAATATCTAATTATAACAGGTAAAATAAATCTGTTTCAAGAGCCCTGTTGAACGCGAGGTAGCTACAGCTTCTGATATTGTGCTAGTTATATTTTTATTGTCTTACTGGTCAACTTGACAAACCTAAAGTCATCTGGGAAGAGGGAGTCTCCCCTGAACATCAGATTGATGAAAGTCGAGTCTATTTGAGCATTTTCTGGATTATTGAATTATGTGGGAGGGTCCACCCCACAGGGGGCAGTGCTACTCCGGGACATTTAGTCCCAGGAAGTGTGAGACAGACAGCTGGACATGACCCTGAAGTGCAAGACAATCGCGGCATCCTCTGCAGCCTCTGCTTCAGTTCTCACCTCCAGGCTCTTGCCTTGAATTCCTGCCCCGATTTTCCTTCATGAGAGACTGTGGTCTGCAAGCCAAATAAGCCTTTTCCTCCCCAAGCTGGCTTTGGTCAGTGTTTTATCTCAACAAAAGAAAGCAAATTAAGACATTCTTGAAATATGTAAATGGTGGGTATTATATGTTTTCATTTCAAAAGTGCTAATTAATGAAATGCATTTGTTATTTGGCTAAATTTAAACAGTCCTTCAAAGCATGATGCTGCACACAATAAAAAAAAATTAAAATATTAGGTATCACTTTTAAAAATAAAATAAAGTTTTCCAGGCTTTTTAAGGCCTTAATCTCTTATACTCCTGTGTTTTTGTTCATTTCTCCTTGTAATTTCTATCCTTTCAGCTTCATGAGTGTTACTGCTTTTGATTGGAGCATAGATTTTCATGACTTTTATATCTTCACTATCAACTGTCCCCTTTGGCATTATAAAAGACCTTTATTGTAAAGCGCTTTTCATCCTGAATTCCACTGTATCTGATATTGACATCTCAAGAACTACTTTAATTTTAACTCTTCTGAAAGTTTTAGATGTGTCTCCTGAATACAGAACAAAGTTTAAAGTTTCCTTTGGTCTCCAATGTGAAAAGTTTTTCTTTATATTAGGTGGGTCAAATTCATTTACATTTATTGACTTGAAAGATGTGTCTGGCCTTTGGTCTATCGTATTGTTCTTTCTGAGGACAGGTATTTTTTCAAGTCTTTCCACAGTAATTTGCCTCATGAATGGGTGGTATTTTTATATTTAAGAAAGTCTATATTTTTATTTTCCTATTTATCATTATTTCTTTAGATACCATTAGTTCTATATGAAAACCAGAGATGATAAGAACATATTTTCTCTATGACTTTTGACAGCTCTTTGTCTGCACTATGAATCAATAAAATTGTATTTCTTAGTGTTGGTTAAATTTCCTTTTACTCCTATTGTTTGTCTATCAACATGAAATAATGACCTGTGAAATTATATTTCTGATATTATAGATGAAACAATCACCATCCTTATCCCATATTCTCCTAATTTATTAGACAAATCCTAAATTGTGAGAATACGGAAAGTTGCTTTCTGCCATGCTGATCTCTTTGTTGCAGTCTTTGTTCTGTTTGGTAAAAATATTTCACTCTTATTGTAGGTTCTTTGCTTTGTGTCCTTGTTCTTGATTAGTGAAGATAACTCTTCAGTAATTTCTTCAACAAAGGCCCAAGTGTATCTTATTTCTTCATTTCTTATGAACATGAAATGTTTTCCAAAATGTCCTATAAGGCTTTTCCCTCTTATATCATTTTAATTATCTTTTATTGTTTGGGATATTCATACAGGCATGTTCTGGTGACTGCTTCTGTCAACATGATACCAGCTAGAGTCATCTGGGAAGAAAAGCCTCAATTGAGAAGATGTCTCCATCAGGCCAGTCTGTAGAGCATTTTCTTGATTGATAATTAACATGAGAGGGTCCTGTCCGCTGGACACAGTGCCATCATTGGTCAGGTATCCTGAGTGGTATAAGAAAACAGACAAGCAAGCCAGTAATCAGTTTCCTTTCAAGGCTTCTGCTTAGTTCTTGCCCCCAGGTTCCTGCCTTAGGTTCCTGCCTCGGCTTGCCTCAGTAGACTGTGACACTGCATATAAAAGCTAAATAAACCCCTCCCCAAATTACTTTGGTCACAGTGTCTTTGTCACAGCAATAGAAAGCAAATTAAGGCAGTGCACATAAAACATTGTGGTCAAATTCATCTCTCACACACATCCCCGTCTTCCTCTCTAGTTTCTCCTTCCCAACTTCATGGGCTCTTTTTAAAAGAGTACCTGTACCCATACGGTTATGGGACAACCTACTGGAGTGTGTGCAACGTCCCAACTGCTGTATCCCTGAAGAAAGCTGACTATCACTCCCACTGCAGCCGTCAAATGCCAGTAGTTCTTTAGATAGGGGCTTGATCTTGTATAGGCATTTTCTAATTTCTGTTTCTTTTATCCGTTATCAGCCCCATGCGTTTTCACTTGTGAACCAGTTTCCAAGCCCCGCATGTTGAGGATGAAACAAGGGCCTTACAGCTATATAATCTCTCTTCTGATGAAATCAAGTTCTGCCACCTCACATGTTTGTTTCTTTCCATTATTTTGAAACACTATCATGTAGTACTCCTCTGAGGTCTCTTTCTTACACAAATAATTGTCTTTTATTTCATCTTAAATACAATTGCTGTAGACTGGACATGGTGCCCCACACCTTTAATCCCACTTTAATCCCAGCACTAGGCAGGCAGAGGCAGGTGAGTCTCGGAGTAGCCTGCTCTACAGAGAGAGTTCCAGGACAGACAGAGCTATGCAGAGAAATCCTATCTCAAAGATAAATAAACAGGGGTTGGGGATTTAGCTCAGTGGCAGAGCAGTTGCCTAGCAAGCACAAGGCCCTGGGTTCGGCCCCCAGCTCTGGCAATAAATAAATAAATAAATAAATAAATAAACAAATAAATAAATAAATAAATAAATAAATAAATAAATAAATAGAAATAAGGTTGCTGTAATAGGCTGAATGTTTGTGCCCCATCCCACCAAATCCATTCACGGAAACTGTAATCCCAGGAGGACGGTATTTGAAGGTAGGGACATCCTGAATTATATCACGAAGATGAAGGCTTCAGGAATGAAACTGGTATCACTAAAATAAGAGGTGAGAACACAGCCAGAAGATGAGGATCTGGAAACTGGTTAAAGGAGGAAGCCGGCCCAGGAAACTCTCCTCCTGCCACCAGACCTCCAAATATGCAAGGATATCTGCTCATTGTTTGAGCCATGGGGTGAGTGGGATTGTTCTTCTATGACCGGCCTAGCTGACTACGCTATTCTTTATGAAGTCCTCACTACAAATATTAACTATTTCATGGCATTTTCTTCCTTCCTTCTTTCCTTCCTTCCTTCCTTCCTTCCTTCCTTCCTTCTTTCCTTCCTTCCTTCCTTCCTTCCTTCCTTCCTTCCTTCCCTCCCTTCTTTTTGAGTTTGTTTATTTATTTATTTATTTATTTATTTATTTATTTATTTATTTATTTATTATTTTTTCGAGACAGGGTTTTCCTGTGTAGCTTTGTGCCTTTTCCTGGAGCTCACTTGGTAGCCCAGGCTGGCCTCAAACTCACAGAGATCCGCCTGGCTCTGCCTTCCGAGTGCTGGGATTAAAAGAGTGCGCCACCACCGCCCGGCTGAGTTTTTTTTTTTTTCTCTTCTTCATTTCACCCCCTTCCTTCTCCTCCCTTTTTCATTTTCTTCTCTTTGTTTTGCTTAAGACGCAGTGTCATTTAACCTGTCCGGCCTCAAACTTGCTGTGTAGCTAAGGACAATTTGGAATTCCTAATCCTCCTGCCTCCACCTCCAAAGTGCTCAGATTTGCAATTGGGATTACCACATCCATTTGAATGTTTAACTCTTGAGTGATACTGGGTGTGTGTGTGTGTGTGTGTGTGTGTGTGTGTGTGTGTGTGTACATGCACATGTATGTACTATATTCTTTTCTGAGAAATGGCTTTTAGTGAGTGAGGTTTTCCCGTGGTTGCTGTTTGCACTTGTTTCCGGTAGAAAGGCTCAGAGCATTGCTACTAAAACAAACCATGACAACATTGACATGGACAGTCTAGTTTAACGTTCTGCACTTGACAGAGCCCTCAAGTTACAATGCTTAATGTTGAGTGATATTTTTATTATGTTCTGACAATTAAGCTTGCTTGAAGTTAGAGGGCAGAGCTAGCCACTAGCTGACCAAAATTAACCACGGGATTTGGAGGACTGTAGACAGATAGGAGACTGGAAGTAGGAAGGTGGGGCTGAGAGAGGATCTGGGCCCTTTTGGAGGAAGCAATGGAAGAGATAGGAAGTCAGTGGTGACTGCCCTTCTGTTTCTGGGGTCTTTCAGGGTCTGCCATCTAACCCTTTACACCTCTCTTACTCTGTCCAGCTGCCTTCATACTTCTTGTTTTGTTTTGTTTGAAACAGGGACTCAAGATTTAGCCCAGGTCGGCCTTGATTTCCCCCCACTTCAGCCGCCTGAGTGCTGGGATTTCCGCCCTGAGCCACTGTGCCTAATCTCATCTCTCTGTTACTTCTGATACCCAATGCTGTGCAAACAACTGTTACCTGGTGGTGTTTAGGCTACCTTTGCATTTGTGTATGCAGTGCTCACATGTGTGCATGTGAAGACCAGAGGTCTATGTCATGTCTGCTTAACTGATTTTCACCCTATTTTTTCACTTTCAGGTGTTCTGGTGTTTTGCTCACATGTATGCATGTGCACCAGAAGCATGCCTGGTGTTCAAGGAGGCTGGAAGAGGACATCACATCAGACCTGTGAACAAGGAAAGTTGAACTGTAGCCTTTTTCAAACGTGGAGATAGAAAATCAAGCAAATTGCATAACTATTCCATTAGTCCCTGATTAGACCCTGGTGTGCTAGTTTAGGCTTTCCTACTAAGTGTATGGGATGTTCTAGGTCATGTTGTTTTTCACACAGTATCCTTTTTTTTTAGATACTTTGGCCCTGTCTTAAAATAGTCAATAGGTAGAATTGTCGTTGTACAATTACTATGTAAAAACAAAATGGAGTGGGTAGCTGTTCCAGCTTTGACCTTGAAACACTGACCCTAGAGTGACAGCAGGTAACTGCCACACCTGACTATGACCTGCCCCTGGGGCTGACCCGCCCCTGGGGCTTGGCTGGGAGGGAGCCCCTTAAGACTCAGGTGTGTATGTGCTGGCCCCTTCTGGATACCTTGTGGTCCTGGAAGCTGGATGGGAGACCAAGCCAGACTTTGCCACTGGATGGTACCTCATCTCTCCCGGACCCTGTAACCAACCCCCTATTGGCTGTAAGTTACCCCAGAAATAAACTTTTCTTGATTACCAGATAAATTATGTGAAATTGCCTCATTAATTACAGTTATAACAAAATAATTCATTTTTTAAAAATTTCCTTCTTATAATGTTTAAATGAGTTAGAATTTGGAGTGATCATAAGAAAATATTGTACCTATTTTTTTGTTCCATGGGTAAGCAGCTGACTAGCTAGCTAATCATACTTGTTAAGCTTCAATTTCTTTACCTTTAAATGGTTTCACCTTAAACTCCAATATCTGAAACAAATTTTCAGAGACTAACTCTTTGCACCTATTGAACTATGCCATCGCATCTTGCATCAAATGCAATATTGTCACAAAAGGAGGCTCCTGTGTCTCCTGTCCTCAGGAAAGGGAAGTTCAGTTTTCTGAGAGGAGGAGAAAGCAAAGGAAAGACCCAGTACTTTCAGCAGACCCTCTAACGCAGTGCTCCTCAACCTGCCTAAGGCTGTGACCCTGTAACACAGTTCCGCATGATGTGCTGACCCCCAAGCATGAAAGTATTCTGTAGCTACTTCACAACTGTAATTTTGGTACTGTTATGAATGGTAAAGTAAATATCTGATATGCAAGATGTCTGATATTCGACCCCTGTGAAACAGACCCCACCAGGGGTCAATGACACACAGGTCGAGAACTACTGCTTTAGTGGGTCACTCTCAGCCTTTACTCTTCTCCAGTGAAATTCTACCAGAGCCCCTAGGCAAGAAAGGTTAGTGCTGGTGTCTGAGATGATACTATTGGATAGGAAGTTGGAAAGCTCCCTCCTTTTTTTTCCCTCCTCTGTATAGCCCAGGCAGGCTTTGAACTCAGCATCCCTCTGCCTCGGGTTCCCAACTTCTGGGATTAAACATGTGCCACTATGTCCCACCATTCTTTTTATAATTCACATTCTGTTCCTATTTCTATGCCTCTCTTCTCACTGTCTCTGATGCAGCATTGAATACAACTGTGTTTCTTTGAATCAACAAACACATAAACTGTGCCTACTAGGTACCACCATGATACTAAATACTTGAGTTAGTGCTCGAGAAAGAATTGCTGAAAGTTATAAAAGTCTTGATCTATTTTGAGGGGCGAAAATACCCTAAAGAACTTTAATCACTAACATAGGGAGACTGCTGCACCATAGCTTTCTGTTATCTCCAATCTAGGAATGTAGCAACAAACATTCTTTGTAACTTGCACAGTTTTTGTTTATTATACATCATTTTCTCCTTCAGCCAGATTTGTGGCTTATAAAAATAACCAAATATTTGCTTACAAATTGTTATAATGAAAATCTGTAGCCTGCTGCAGTGAGATTCATGATCGTGATAACTTTGAAGCATTTGTTTGCATTTGGAGTGTGGGAGAATAATTTAAATTTAAAATTTTTACATAAATTATTTATATGTTGAGTCCAAGATGCAACACAATTAGTCCAACATTTTTTTTTTTTTTTTAGAAGCAAAGGCAGAAGTTTAAAATTTATAAATACTGCTTTGCATTTTGGTGGTGCTGGATGCAGTTTTCTAGAAAGCTGTATTTTTTGTTGTTTGAATAGCAGTTAGCTGTTTTCCCCTCTCTAACAGATGGAGCCAAAGCATTGTGAACATTTTTATTAAAACAGCAAATGAAGCTATGAAAGAAGTGTCACATTGCCAAGTATTCATCTTGCAAATTAAATTCTACAACTTAGCAGGTGGTTTAAGTTCTCTTTAGAAATTTTAAATCAGCTTATTCCATTTCTCTGTGGTTTAACAGAGACACAGGTTCACTGCCGCACTCACTTACGCAGAGTCTGTTTGCATGGTTCTGAGGAATGACAGTTGGGAAAATGTTTGCTAACTCTCACTCAAAATGGCTCCTGATTGCCACGTTCAGATGGTCGAGTCTTCAATTTCCTTCACTGTTAATTTCTGCCATTTATCTCTGGAATCTGTAAGGCTCCATTGAATCCAATAGCTAAATCCAACGTGCAGTATGCTTTTGACCACTTGATACACTATATCCTTGAGTGTGTAGGCACTATGCTATCAGATATAGCACAGTGTGAGATTCAGCCAGTTAGCTTCTTCTTGAGGGAATGGTGGTGAAATATGGTCTGTCTGCCTTTGGTATCTAGAGATGGGGATTGATTCTATGTCTCCCTAAAAAAAAAATCACTTAATCTAGGGGTGCTAAAATCATTTCTATGAAATGATTCTGTGTTTACACAGAAACTAGTCACATCTTCCCATGAACTTTATCATTTTTACATTACTTTACATTATCACAGACCTTATACAATGCACATGTGATGTAGATCGCAACATTGCAATGTTGGCTTGTTTATGGGAAAATGGCAAGATTAAAAGGTCTATGGCTGGAGGAATGCTCAAATGTTTGCTGTCCAAGCATGACGGCCTTAGTTCCCATCCCCATCACCTCTGTAAAGTGCCAAGTGCAGAGGCTCAGGCCTGTAATCTAGCTATGAAGAAGCAGAAATGGGAGAATCCCCAGAACTCGTTGGCCAGCCAGCCTTGCCAATTGGCAAGTTCTCAAAGAACGAGACAGAGAAGTAATTTAGGAAGATACTGACCTCTGGTCTCCACAGGTACTCACATACACACACACACACACACACACACACACACACACACACACACACGAACACATACACACATACAAATTAATAAAAAATTATCTGCGTGGAAATGTGAATAGGGAGATAGGCAAAGAAAAATTAATATGCGTGAGAGATAATGAATAAATAGAGCCATTTGCCTGGATCAAAGGAGACCTGCTGAGACGCAAGCTCATATCAACTTTTCTATTTATTTATTTATTTATTTATTTATTTATTTATTTATTTATTTAAATACTTGTGATCTGAGGTTGGATAAAGACACAGATATGGAAGCTGCATACACAGGGATCACCGTCATTGGCGCCTCCTTCCAGTGTCTATGGGCTGTGTCGGTCACCTGAGGCCGATAAAATGCATTAACCTTGGTAGTCATTCTAGAAGTGAGAAAGCAGAATTAATTACCTTTGCTGCTTTGAGTGCCTAGACTGATATCTGATTACTTTCAAAAAAGCAAAACTTCTCAATATTTCTCCACTGCCTATAGAAAATAAAGCAGACTGATCACTTATGAACTTCCTTGATCTAGTCCACAAACTCTTGAGATTATTCCCTAACAGGTTTACTTATACATTGTCTCCCAAAGAACAATTGGACTCTTTTGCCTACCTGTCTGTTCACATTTCCCCCTCAAAAAACACCTCCTTTTCTTCTTTGATGATCTCCATTTTTATTTTTTTTCTGTGAGATGTAACTTAAACGTCCTAATTTGTGCCCACTGCTTCCCCTTTACATCTGTCAAGCACCAGCTGTAAGATAGAAGTATAAACATTGTGCTTTTCTTTTCTTTTATACTTTCTATTTCCTTAATTGAGATGTAGGATTCTGGAGGTAGAGTCACCACACATACAATAAATCACTAGTACCTCACTACCCAGGATGCAGTAGTCAGTCATATTGATTGACAGTGTCGGGTAATGGGAACTTTCTCAGGCTGCCTCAGGAAATACGGAAACAGGACAGAAGCCAGCTGGAAGCCCTAAGGGCCTCAAATTATAATGATAGGTTTGCTTGTCCAGCACGCCTCTCATCTCCCTTCTGCTGGCTTTCTTGTGGATTTCTTCTCTACCTTCTGGAAATTTGTCCATTTCATTGCTGCATTTGATAGGCCAGACCAGTACACACACACACACACACACACACACACACACACACACACACACACACAATGTTCAGGCATTGAAAGTTCAAATAAAAGTTTGATCCTCACTTACATTGTACACCTTATGTACTTTGGCTAAGAGCTGTTCTCCAAATTACTCTCTGTCTTGAGCCCCACACTGGCTCCAGCCAATGGAGAAGCAGGGGAATGGAGTATTGCAAATCCTTCACTGGCCCCAGAGGCTTTCACCCAGGAGGCACACAGTACTGATGAAAGCCAGATGTATGGAGGAAACAAAGAGAAGAGTTCAGAAGGAAACCTTCACATCTGTGCTCAGTTGACTTCAGAAAGGACAGAAAGACAACTGTGAGGAAGAGAGTCTTTCCAAGACTCGTCGGGACAGCTAGATATCCACGTGGAAAGTGCGGAAATGGGACCACTGTTTCTATTTATACATAAGGATTAACTAAAACGGATTCTAGTGCCCAGTAGAAAAGCCAAGTGAAAAATACAAAGTTAGATGTAAACCCAAGGCTGTGAAATTCCTTTTTTGTTGTTGATTTGTTTACTTTTTTTCAAGACAGGGTCTCACTATGTAGCTCAGGCTGCCCTGGATCTCACTATGTAGACCAGACTAGCCCCGAACTCACAAAGATCTGCCCTATCTCTGCCTCCCAAGTGCTAGGATTAAAGGCATGCACCACTGTGCCCAGCAGCTGTGAAATTCTTAACATAGGAATAAATTTCATGCCCTCTAGTTTCTTGACTATCATATAAACAAGTGATTTGTCTTTCCTAAAGTTATTTTTAATGTTTGAAAATAGAAAAATGCATTTGCTTTTTGATAAGTGATTTCTTGTACACCATACAAGCAACAGAAAAAGTAAATAAACCAGACTTCATCAAAAATAAAAATACATGAACGTCAGATGACCCAAACAATAACAGAAAATGTTTTAAAATCACATATCTAAGAAGGAATTTGATTCCCGAACATGTAAAATCTCTTACAGTGTAATAAATTGATAATAAAAGGCAACCCAACTGAAAAAAAGTGCAAAGAATTTAAATAGACATATCTCCAAAAATAATAAAAAAATGAAAACAAAATGCTTAGCATCATTAGCCACTGAGAAAATATAAACAGAAATCCCAGTGAGATACCAAAAGATACATAGATTAGAGGGATAGGAGATAAACAGAGTTTGTGGAGATATTAGCGCCTTCTATGTTGCTTATGGGCTAATAAATGGTCTCAGTACTCTGGGAAACACTTAGTTGCTTCATTGGCAATTCTCCCCCAAAGAGTTCAGAATCGTAGTCAGCAGTTTCCTGGGGGAAAACAGTTATTCCATGTCCTAGCAGCCACCCTCCTATGAGTATAACCAAGTAAATTGAAAGCATATGTCCCCACAAAGTCTTCTAGCCCCAAAGTCAGAAACAACCCAAGAGTCCATAAATTGATGAATAAACACAGTGTTGTGTATCCATATAGTGGGATGGCATTTCATCACAGAAAGGCATGAAGTAGCTGAGCACATGGCTGTAATCCCAGCCTTCTGGAGATTGAGGTAAAATGGCTGAAGGTTTCAGGCCAGCCTGTGCTACACAGTACATTCAAGGTCAGCCGGGCATACAAAGTGAAAACTTGTTTTTAAAACAATCCTTTTAAAATGTGCACAATCCTTAGAAATTATGTGAAGGAGGTAGCCAAATGCTAATAACAAAAGGCCACCTATCACAAATTGTCCAGAATATGTACATTAGTAGAAACAGAAAATACTTCAGTAATAGGCAGGAAGAGAGGAATGGAGAGCATCCCCTACTGTGTATGGTGTTTCTTTGGGGGCTGAAGAAAATGCTCGGGAATTAATATTAGCCTCAATGTACAAAAAAATTATTGAGTCATATATTTTGTAATGGTTCATTTTATGTCACATGAATTCTAGCTCACTAAAGTTGCTTTTATTTGAATTTTGCTTGTGTGGTATTTAGGATTAAGTCCAGAGCTTCATGCATATGAGTTAAGTACCCTACCATTGATTTATATTCTGTTTCAAGCCATTTTGTTTTAAAAATTTTATATGTGATGTATCTGGGTGTTTCCTCTGCATATGTGCCTGGTGCCCTTGAAGGCTGTAGCTGAAAGTTTTCCTGTGTGAATATAAGCCTCTGTGTGTCCTGTGTCCTGTGTCCTGCCTGGTCCACAGCTGCTCAGACCAAAGTAAACACACAGAGGCTTATATTAATTAAAACTGCTCAGCCATTAGCTCAGGCCTACCACTGACTAGTTCTTACATTTAAACTTAGCCCATTTCTGTTAATCTACATGTTGCCATGTGTTCCCTGTGTCATTACATGCTACTCCCTGGATGGTGGGCTGGCGTCTTCTCACTCAGCCTTCCTCTTCCCAGAATTCTCCTTGTCTGCTTATCCTGCCTATACTTCCTGCCTGGCTACTGGCCAACAGCACTTTATTAACTAATCAGAGCAACATATTTACAGCATACAGAGTGACATCACCCATCAAATGCCAGGATCAGATTCCCTGAAACAGGTATTTCAGACAGTTGCAAGTTGCTACACAGGTACTGAGGATTGAACCCAGGTCCTCTGGAAGAGCAGCCAGTGCTCTTAACCACTGAGCCATCTCTCCAGCCCCCATTTTCTTTTCAGTGACACTCTTTATTTACTCTCATTTTACTTGGTCAAGAAATTCCCAGGATCCTAAGTTATTCCAATGAAACAGGGAAATACATTCACTCCAGGTGTCTGGAAGGAAAGTGGAAATATTTGATAAAAGTTACTAATTACTACAACTAGCTCCCAGTCTTAGCCACACAGGCATGAGCATCAGGGAAGGCTAATTGTTATACTACATCCTCCTGGATCTATTATTGGCTCAGTAGTGAGTATGTGACATAATCAAACCAATCAACCCTTTTGGCAGTTAATGTATGCTTCAAGCAGAAAAAAATGTGGTAATTACTAATAAGAAGGTAGGGTTTTAGAACTATTGGAAACCACTTTTTTTAGCTTTGTAGCAGATACCTAGAGTTCAGCTGTGAGCGCTCCACCCAGAGACTTTCAAGATGTATAAGAATTCTGATTAATAAGTAATTAGCAACCAAATGGAATCAGATCTTATAATTCTTTACCCAGCAGATGTTCACAATGTCCAGAGAAATTCTAACTGTATTTCTTTGTTGTCTACTTCCAGGTTTCTCTTTCCCCCACATTTTCCCAATGCCTAAATGGAAGGATTGCCTTTCCAACCTTTCATGTCCCCCATTTTCCACAAGTTCACCTCTGCCTATTGTCTCCAGAGTTAGAGCTAGCTAGCTCTGTAATAGGGCTCATTGTTTTTGTGATTTTTTTTTGGGGGGGAGGGGAGTATTCAGTTTACACTTCCATATTGCTGTTCATCATCAAAGGGAGTCTGTAGATGAAATTCTAAATGGTCTTATTAAGTAAAAAACATGGAGCCAAATACAGGGGTGAAAGCCTTAGAGATCAGGGAAATAGTGATAGCCATCAATCTTACCTCTCCAGCTCTGCAGCTACCAAAAGGTGAGTTATTTCCTGTCTACCCATGCCTTTATTGCCTTCCTGTTCTGCCCTCTCATTGGCTTTTAACCCAGCTGCTTCACTTCCTCATCACTGCCTGTCTGTACAGATATCCATGTCTCTATGATTGGTACTGGGATTAAAGACATGTGTCACCATGCTTGCTGTTCCCTAGTGTGTCCTTGAACACACAGAGACCAGGTCTGCCAAGTGATCCGATTAAGGGTGTAGGCTACCACAGTCTGACTTGTAAATGCCTTGCTATTTCCTCTGATCTCCAGGAAAACTTCATTTATTAATATACAAATAAAATATCACCACATTATTGATTTTTTTTGTGAGTTTTACATCATGCATCTCAATCTCATTTATCTCTCCATCCCTTCATATCTGACCTCTGCCCTTTCAACCTCTCCCCCGAGATAAAATAAAATAAAATTTAAAAGAAAAGAAAATCTCACTATGGAAGCTGTATTGTAACACAGCGAGTCACAGAGTATACCCTTTAGTCCATATATCTTCATTGCCATGAGTCATTGAGTCTGGTTTGAGGCCTCTGGTTTCTGCTACACTATCAATACTGAACCCTCACTAGGACTCCTCTTGGATGTCCTGTTGTTGTCCTGTGTCATGGAGATCCCAAAGCTTTGGATCTGAATAACCAGCCCCTTCATGTGCTCCAGTAGATCATAGATAAGATCAATGTTGGGGTGGGCCAACTCATAGCCCTGGTTCTGTGTCTGGGTGGTTGCTTTGCTGGGTTAGTCAGCCTGCCAGCTCTCCCTCACTCTCATCTCCAGCACTGCCCTGGCTAGCTCACACTATGCAGTAAGCAGCAAGGGGGTGGGCCAGTTCTGCTTTCACGCCCTCAAGGCCAACTTGCCCACACCTACACCTCATATGAGTGAACAGGGCTGACTAGATGATCCTGGCGACTTCTTGCAATCCAGCAGCCACCTCGTTTGAGCCTGGGAGAGGGCCTGAAGGAGAAGACCCAATTAAGCTATTCCCAGATTCCTAACACAACACAAACAGGTATATATTGTTGGCCTAGCTTCCTAAATGCTGGTAATTTGTTATGGAGCAATTGATAACCAGTGCAGCATCCCTCCTTCAAAATCCTGGCACAATGCCTTATTTGGTCTGGGTAGGGAATCATTATGCATTACTTGGGATGTATGCAAATTGCTCATAAAATAATCCATCCTTTCATCTTCCTGGCTCTGAATAAAGCACATTCACTTCTGTTCTCTACCCTTAGGTGTGTACTTTCCCTCACCTTAACCCTAGAGTTTCACTCCAAAGGGGCTCAAATTTTCCTCTCCTGATTATAGGGCAGCATGCATACTAACACAATTTCTTTCTCCTAGTTACTCCAGCACATGTCAATTTGTAGTGAGCATGTCATTAGTCTCTCAGTGCCATGCTATCATTTGATAAGTCCTGGGGCTGGGTGTAAATCAGGAGAGTAGCATTCAGCCTACAAGAGGCTCACATGGTCTTTTTATAGGGAGAGGTGGTGGCACCATAAGAAGCCTGAAATCATGACCGGGAATTTCCTTCATACGATAATCCATCCATCTCTATAGAACGATGCTTGGGGTGCTTAGCATGTCTCTCTCCGTTCTGTCCCCCACATGGCTCTGTGTATTCTGGGAACCAGTAAAACCACAGTCCCTCCACTTGCTGGGATTGCTAAAGATGGTACATTAGCCTTAGGGCTCTCTTTCTAAGAACATTCATTTCTGCTTTCTTTCATCTGTTAAAACTTTGTTCCTATAGCCCTCAAAATTTCTGAAGAAGTCAAGGCTCCTCTTCGTCCCATCCTTCCTCTCCAAACGTATCCCTCAAATATAGAAATGTTAAGTTTGTTGATTTTAAAGACGTGTTGTTAATCACTATGAAATGAAAGGAGCTTTGTCTGTAGTTAAATAAGGAGGTCCACATTGCGTCCATTTGCAGAATCCTTCCCCCTCCTGTGTGATTTCTTATCTCAGGGATTTACACTGAAGCCAAAGTCCACTGGGGCTTGAGGTAAGTGGTCTATTCAGGAGTGAAGTCAGGTGAAGGACAGGGCAGATGGAGCAAAACAGCACCTTGGAGACACATTTGCTCCAGGCATCTTGGCTTGCATATTCCCCAAGGTCTGTCCTCATCAACTCATTTCAACTACTTTAGGATCTCTGTATACATTTCTCTGAAGTTCTTGGAAAAGAAATACAAGAATGTTGGTTTCAAATGGATTTGCTGATCCAGGACTCCTTGACACTAATGTCTGCTCTTCTCTATACGAATGTCATTCCATCTGGCATGCCTTCTCTCCTCCGGGAAGCTACGCTTAGCTTCCAAGTCTAAATAGATGTCCTCCTTTGGACTCAGGTAAGTTTGTATTTGCACCTGATGGTGCACATTAAGTGTTAGTTTGGTTTTTTGTTTGTTTGTTTGTTTTTGTTGTTGTTTGTTTGTTTGTTTTTAGTTTTTTGAGATAGGGTTTCTCTGTGCAGTTTTGGTGCCTGTCCTGGATCTCGTTCTGTAGACCAGGCTGGCCTTGAGCTCACAGAGATCCACCTGCCTCTGCCTCCAGACTGCTGGGATTAAAGGTGTGCACCACCACTGCCCGGCCTAGTTTTTTCCCTTAACTCATGTGTTTATCATCCAGGGAGCTTCTTGAAGCTCACCTCTGACTCAACACCTTTTCTAAAGCACTGTCTCAGCATGTGTCTGTTTCTTTGCTTTGACTTGGTTCATTTTATATATTTTTTCATCCTAAAGTCTTGCTATGTAGCCCAGGTTAGCATGGAACTTTCTGTGTAGTCCATGTTTCTTTGAATCCTCCTGCCTTTACCTTCCAACTACTAGGATTATAGGCATGCACCACCAAGCCTGGTCTGACATATATTTGCTATAGGAATATCTATTTCACAAAGCCCTTCTTCTTACTCACTTACTGCCAGATGATGATCGTGGTCATATACTGTTCTGATTTGTTCTGTAATGCTATTGTTCATTCATTCATTTGTTTGTTCTTCTCCCTTTAAGAATCAAACTCTGTCCATGTTGTTATTAACTCCTTTTCCATCTTAGCTCTCTTTCCAATGGTCTCAATGGTCCCTTCATCTGCAGGTTACTCTGTCTTGTTACAAAATTGAATGAGAAGATAATGAGTCAACATACTAACTTTCTTATCTAAGGATTCAAAAAAAGTGTTGTGATAGTTTAATTGTCACCTTGACAACTTAGTGTCACCTTGGAAGAAGGAACCTTTCTTGAAGAACTCAGAAATCTAACTCAGTTAGATTCTGGTCATGTCTATGAGAGATTGTCTTGACTAATGATTGACATGAGAGGGCACTGCTCTGTTGTGGAATAATCCTCTTGTACACCCACCGTAAAGATTTGTCACTTGAATTGGTTTAATAAAATGCTGATTGGCAAGTAGCCAGGCAGGAAGTATAGGTGGAGTGACCAAAATAAGGATGGTGGGAAGGAGAAGGGTAGAGTCAGGTCACCAGACAGACGCAGAGGGAGCAGGAGATGAATGTGCCATGCTAATAAAGTTACTGCCATGTGGCAGAGAGTAAATAAGGAATATGGGTTAACTTAAAATGTAAGCACTAGTTAGTAGTAAGCTGGAGCTATTGACCAAGAATTTATAATTAATATAAGCCTCTGTGTGGTAATTTGGAAGTGGCTGCTGGGACAGGGAGACTTCCTCATATACTGCTCGCTGTGAGCAGCACCATCTCTAGGTAGATGGGCCTGGGCTACATAAGAAAACTAACTGAAAGGAAGACTTTGAAATTGAACCAGAAAACAAGATAGTAAGCAGTGTTCCTCTACAGTATCTGCTTTAGTATCTGCTTGAGTTTCTGCCCCAACTCCCCTCAATATAGGACTGTATAAGCCCTTTACTCCCCAGGTGATGTTTATCACAGCAACAGAAAGTGAACTAAAACAAGTGTGAAACATTCAAACTTGAGATGGAGTTTCTTCAGTTAAGGAGGACATCTTAAATAACTCCACCAGGAGCTGTGGTATCTGGGTCTTTAGAACTTTTTTCCAAAGCAAACCTCTCCACACAGAGACTAAATATGCCCAGTGTCTCATCATACATAATGCTCAGGACCTTGGTTCCCTGAGGGACCTAAGTCAGTGTTTCCTACCAGTAACTGTATTTCTCCTATCACCTTTTTCCCACCAGCCCTACTCCCAGGAAGTTGATTCCACCTCCTGCCCTTCCTTGATCTGGTAGCACTAAGCAATGTATAAGACCTACTCAGGGCCGGGTGGTGTTGGTGCACACCTGTAATCCCAGCACTCGGGAGGCAGAGGCAGATGGATCTCTGTGAGTTTGAGGCCAGCCTGGTCTACAAAACGAGTTCCAGGACAGCCTCCAAAGCTACAGAGAAACCATGTCTCGAAAAACAAAACAAACAAACAAACAAACAAACAAACAAACAAAAAGACCTACCCAGTGCCCCAAATACACCAAAATATTTTCAGTTCATTTCTCTAGTACAGATTATTTATCTCCTGGAACTTCACACCACCTTCCACCCCAGATCTAATAGACAGTCCCAGCCCATCCTGATCTTACCTGAGACTGTCCCAGCAGTTTCCTACAATAATCTGTGAAGGCATTTTTCTTTATATCATGTTCTGAACAGCCAATTCTATCCCTACACTAGTTTCAACAAGAAACCCAAGCAATTTTCACACTTTGAAATTGTCTATAGATCCCTATTTCAAGTGAACATGTTTATAGAACAAGATAAGGAAGAGGATGTCTACAACAAGCTTCTATCTTGATACATCTTCCTCTCCCAAGCCTTAAAGTCTTGGCAGATGACCTCTGTTGCTGAGCACAGCCCCAGATAAATGTTTCTAATTTTCAACTAGTTGTGGTTAAAAACATTTCCCCCTTGATATCCTGTTTCAGATGTAATTTCCAGTATGATCTGGCAACTTTTACCTTCCCTGTAAAAATTCCTCTACATTTACCTAACAGCCACTGTCCCCAGCCCTGAAGTCCCCTTTTGTTCCTAGTGTTTGTTGTTGAACTGGGCTGTATCTGCTAAGCCTTCAATGTGCTGGCCTGGGCCTCAAAGCCTGATTTCCTTTCCTCCAGTTGATCCTGTCTTATTTATACCACTGAAGCTCTTCTTCGGGGAAAGGCCTATGAGGAGCCTAGAACAGCCATGCTTTTTATTTCATGGCTGTGTGTGCTGAGCCTGAGGCATTATTTTCTCATCAATGTGCACACAGGGAAGCAGATTAATCAAAAAGATCTTAAGCAGGCACTGTTTGTTTTGCATGAACAAACAGCAATTGCTCTTTGTTTAAATTTAATAGTTAAAAATGAATAGTTCTGGTGATAATTAACACATATTTATATTGGCATTGTACTTTTTAAGTTCTAGAAGAACAGCAGTGTAACTCAATTGAATCATATTCATCGAGTCAAGGGTTAAGTACCACTGCCTTTTAAACTTCGAGAAGACTATAAATGAACTGTGGGGTTTGAATGAGAAATGCCCCCCATAGGCTCGCGTATTTGAATACTGGGTGTCCAGCTGGTGCTCTGTTTGGGGGAAGTTAAAACCCTTTAGGAACTAGAGCCTTGCTTAAGGAAGTATATCACTGGGGGCGGGGGTGGTCATGGAGGATGTAGACCCTTGCCCTACTTCCTGTTGTGTCTCCCTGCTTCCTGTATGGGGATAAAACCTTGATCAGTCAGCTTCCTGATCCTGCTGTTATGTCATTTCTGCCATGATGGACTCTGCCCCTAAGGACCCTTAAGCCAAAATTAACCCTTTCTTCTTTACGTTGCCTTTGTGAAGACCTTTTAGCACAGCACCAGGAAAGGAACTAGAGCACATACTAAGAGGGTTCTCTGAATTGGTAGTCATGCAGGCATATATATTATGTAACTCTTGTTGGGGACAAGGGTGGTAAAGGAACAAATGAGAAGAAGAGATCAAAGGAAATATGTGTGTGTCTATTGAGGAAGCAACACAGAAAAACCCTTATTCATTATTGTGTGTGTGTGTGTGTGTGTGTGTGTGTGTGTGTGTGTGTGTGTATGTGTGTGTGTACTCACGTTCATGTGTACATGCTGGTGCACACATGTGCACATACATGTGGAGGCCAGAGGCTGACAGCAGTAGTGTCTTTCTCATTGACTTCCCACTTCAGCTAGGGTAGCTAGCCAGGGAGTTCCAGGAATCTGTCTGTTTGCTACTCCCATGCTGAGATCACAGATATACTCCTGCACTTGGTGTTTCTACATGGTTGCTTGACATTTGAATTAAGGTCCATATGTGCGCATGGCAAGTACTTTATCAACAGGGTCATCTCATCAGCCTTCATCATTCATCACTGCTCTCATGTCGGCACATTGCTGCTGTTGGTCACTGAATCAAAAAGCATGTTGCCATAGAGGACACTGACTGCAGCAGAAGCCAAATTCCACAAGCTTCAGACTTCACTGTTAATCCTGTTGCAGCACAAACTACACAGTGTAAGTGAAAACTATCAACAGTGGCATTTTGATAAAAATAACAACACTAATCTTGTGGTTTATTAAACGAATGTGTTGCTGATTTAGGATTCGTGCTTAATTGTAATCCTATTTCTAACTACCACACAAACAAGTCTGTCTTCTTCATGTGACAATCTGTTTTCACCTCTCTTTAAATGTGCCTCTGAGTGCATGGCATGCAGGTATTTTAATTAAAAACTCATCTCTGTGGAAGCTTCCAACCTGCTTCCAGTAAATAATTCCAAATAGAAATGTTTGAAAAGAGACCAAGTTATGAATTAGAAGCAATTACCCATTGGGAATTTGAAATTGAGTTAAATGCAGCATGTTTATAAAAATGTGTCCATAGTTATTTTTAACTTTAGAAATTTAAGATAATTCAGCTGTCCATTTTTCTTGGCTGTGTATATGAAGAAAAAAACATCAATAATTTTCAGAATTTAAAATCCTGAATCATGACATGACACTAATGGAATTCAGGTGTTTCTGGTACATGGACTGCTCTCACCAAATGTGAGGTCAAACTGTTGACCTTGTATACATCCTAGTTCACAAAAGAGTCTGTCAGATATGCTAAGCCTATAGGCTGAAGATGATGCCCCAACACTGCGGAGACACTTCAGGTGACTGTCCAGGCAGCTGGCTGTTTCTGTCAACTCACATTTTTTTTTTTTTGGAAGCTGCTTGCATGCACTTCCTGTTTTTATTTTTTATTAGGTAGTATTATTTCCTTCTTGGGTCTCGGAGGGAGTTGAAGATCAGTTAGCTATAATTATAATTATCTTTGTTAAGGATTTCAGAAAAACTCACTAAGAGCTGTAAGTGTATAAATTTTAAAGATGTTATAAGACAGTTCTGTTAGCAATATAAGTTAGGATAGAAAGTGAATCAGGTACATTTTGAACTTACCAAAATAGGATAGATAATGGAATTATTTTCTCTGAATTTGTCAAGTGCAAATGGACTAGACATTGTTTAGGTATTTATTGTTTGTATATATGGTATATATAGTTATTGTACTTTTGTATATAGTTTTTCTTATATTAGTTATAACTTTTTCCTTTTTTTCTTTTTATTAAAATAGAAAAGGGGAAATAAAAAAAGAAATTTAAGGTAATTCAAATTAAAGAATTAGAAGACTTTTATAGGTTACCAATTTTTCTTCACTGTGCTAAGGAAGTTGGAGATTAGGTATCTGCTACCAGAAAATGGATGCCAGGGATGGAGCTAACACACCAAGTCCCAGGGTTTTAAATTGACATTCTTCTCTTACCTTAGTGTTCCAGTGGTAAATAACACCAATTCCGACTAGTAAGCATCACTGTATTTTAATAACTCAAGTTTCTAAATGAAATTAAGATGCCAATATTTCAACCAGCCAAACCATTGACTTTGTGTGACTATGTTTTTATGTTTAAAGTATTTTGCATGTTTAATATTCAAGATATTCTTTCTAAACGTTGAATTTCAATTCCTACAAAGACTCAAGGTTGAGAGAAGGATAACATATAAACTTTCAATATTTGCATACTTATGCTAAATGAGAATTCAAAACATTAGTTGCAGTGAGCTTCTCATATTAGAATATGACTTGAATTGTAGAGATACACACTAATTGGAACATATATTTGTTCTCAAATAAGCAAAATGCTTAATGTATTATTACTAAAATCACTTCTTGTTGTTGTCTTATGAGATTATATTATTGCTAATTCCATTTTATTAGAAAAGTGCTTTTCAACACTTTCTGAACAATACTTCAATCTTTTTGAGAATTTGAAATAAATCAGTGACTCTCACAATTAAAAATAGAAGCAGCCTTCATATATCACTGTATCACATAAAGCTGTTTCCAGCTCCAAGCAACAGAAATCCTAAATTTATCTGATTAAACAAATAAATCTATTAACTGACACAACAGGAAGTTTTGTTTTGTAGATTTGGTGTCTCACCCATGTTCTCAGGGAATTCACCATGTTATCAAGGAATTTGCTTCCTGTAATTTTCCCACATTGGTGTCCAAAGTGCTGCTTTATCCTTCTTGAGATAACACTAACACGGTCCTGATTTAACAATGACAGTGTCCTCGAGGACCCTCCATGCTCATAACTCAGCTCCCAGGAATATAGTTGTCCTCAGTCACCATGGTCAACAGCAGCTCAAACATATTCCATGAAAGTTTCCAGAAATAATGCATACATTGTAAGTGTGCTCCACTCTGAGTAGCATGATAACATTTCATACTGTTCCATCTGGGACCAGAACTACTCCGTTATCCCATATCCACGTATGGAAGTATATTACCCAACCCATTACTGTAAATATCATGGTTATCAGGTCAACTGCCAGGGTCAGCAGTAGTTAAGTTCAAGTCACTGTCATGATAGTGACCTAATGCTACAGTCACCATGTACCCACTGGGACATGGCAGTCACCTCACTTCACTTTTTCACATAGGCACAGACATAGGAAGATGGTAACAGGCAGTACAAAGAGAGTGGGGGAGGGGAAGAGGGGTGTTAAAGGGTCACAGCGTTCGGAAGGTTGAGAACCACTGACAAATGGTAGTTTTCTGGACCTCAATCCTATGTCGTCTTTCTTGTTTTTTTTTTTTTTTCTCAGTCTCTCTTCTTAGCTTACTTTACCCATTGCTACAGCTATCATTTTAATAAATAAAAGAATTCATACCTCAGGTCAAATAAGAAAGTCTAAGAGATACATCCTTTCTTCTAAGCTCCACATTCACAGATCCAATTTTGTTCTGCACAAACATTCAAGTACTCTATTTCTTTCATTACCTTCCCTCTGGTAAGATGGTTTTCCCTCTTCCACGTGCATCGGAATCACTATTTGGGCTTGTTAACACGTGACGTACTTATTGCTAGGTGGCACCCTCAGAGTTTCTGGTTCAGCAGGTGTGGGTGAGGGCTCACAGGTCTGCATTTCTAACACGTTTCTGTATGATGCTCACTGCTGCTCTGGGACAACGGGAGCAAGTATCCTATGGTGGTTTTCTCAAATGAGTGTCCAAAGCTGAGTCACTGCCACAAAGCAGATGCAGCCAGTGGGAAATGGAAAGGAAGGAGAAAAGGAGAGCACACAGGGATGGCCCGATCACCTCCGAGGCGCTGGTCTGACAGAGAGCCTGCAAAGAATAAAGTAGTTGGGAGTTACTTGGCTGCGTTCTAGGATTCTGAAAGAGGAGAATGGGTTTCTGTGGACAGCAAAAAGACTCCGCCCATCTCCAGCTTTCTTCTGCCAATTATTCAAAAGCTGCATTTTCTGTCTGAGGTTTTCTTCGATAATTGCTGAGGTCTTTCCTCTTGCTTCTTCACATTGCTTCTGCTCAGTGCATAGTTGATTCATTTTCATTCTTTGGTGTCACTTGAAATGTCACCACCATGGAGAAGTCATTACAGGAACTCTTTGCCTTGAGCACACGCCACTCTGTGTCTCAGCTCCCTGCTTATTTCCTGTTTTGTCACTCATCATGACCAATACGTTTTTTGAAATTTGATAGCTGTCTCCTTCCTTCGCTGTGAGCCACCAGCACCAGGGCAGGCACCACATGCCTTTTTCAAGTGTACATTAATCATCGGGGAGACAATTTCCACTGGTACTGGAAGCTCACTTCCCTCCTTTGTTTTTTACTAGAGAAATCCCAGTTTCACCGGGTACTGTGAGATATTGTTCATCTGAGGGATGGTGGGACTGTGTTCTAGAGGCAAACATGTAACCAGAAATCTGGAGAATTCTGAGAATGTTTCTTCACTAACAATCAAGAGGAGGTGAAGAGTAACGCGTGCCCTGCATTCTCCTTGGACTGTGTATCTTTGATGTCGTCTGGAGTGGCCACTGTGGTGTCATTACCATGCAGGAACCGTCAAGAGGTTACAGAAATGCACTATACAGTTAGGCAGGCAAGCATAGAGAACAGTTTAGTACCCTGGGACCCTTACGTGGTCTTGGCGTATGCAAACCCCACATATTGTAATCATGTAGTTGGCAGCCAAGTTCCGTCAGTTTCACATACTACACATACACACCCCTTCCAAATAAAGCACCTAGCAACCTCTGAACCCACCACCTCCCACCCCCCACGGCATTGGGGTCCACAAACTCCCATCTTTGAACAATAGTATGAATTTCCCAGCCCCTGATAACAACCAAATTTAGATGGTTTCTTTTAAAACATAGTCTCAGTGTATCTGGGTATGAAGGACCTATCTGGCCTGAACTAGTTTTGAGTGTATGCAGTAAGGCAAAACTGTATCCTCTAGTAACCTTTTAACGAATCCCCTGTTTACCTATGCATGGTTGGATGTGAATATAATTAAAATCAGGTGCTTTATGAGAAGAAGCATGCACAGTAGATAAATGATTATGTAACTTAATCTAACAATAAAACCACCCAAACTACACCCCTTAGTAAACAGCCCCTCCTTTCCTTAGACCCCATAAGAAGAGACGCTCACACTGTGGCCTGGAACCCATGACTGTCTCCACTAATGTATTCTGCTCTCAGTCATGATAGTGTTAATCTTCTTTACTTGAATCTGTACTATTTCTTTACTTCCAATAACATAATCTTGTTTCTTTCACAAATCTATGTGAGCCCAGGTAATTTTATCAATAATAACAACAACAACAAAAACCCCACAATTTTGTTCCTGAGGGTTGAACTTGGGAGGTGAGGAAAGGAGAAGTGGGTGGAAGAGTTGAAGCAGGACACATTGCAGAGGCTGTCTTTATGAGCCATATTGCACAAACACTAATCTTTCATTCACCTAATTAAAGGTATGATGAGGACAGCACTTCACAGAGCATTTCTTAAAGGCCATAAGAATGTTTGAAGTACAAGAGTTGAATTTCAGTTTAAGGCAAGTCACTAAGCCTGTCTTGACTTAAGGTTGATCATCTTTAGAATAGGAAACATACAGCTTTTGGGTAAGTGTGTAGTTGGAGAGCTTCTCTCCAGGTTCCACCAAGCCCCTGCAGTCCCACAACCCACGTATAAAATAATCATACAGACACTTATATTATTTAAACTGCTTGGCCATTAGCTCAGGCCTACCATTGTCTAGCTCTTACTCTTATATTTAGCCCATTTCTGTTAGTCTATACTTTGCCACATGGCTTGTGGCTTACCAGTGTCTTTACATGTTGCTTCTCGTGGCAGTGGCTGGTAGTGTCTCTCTCAGCCTTCACTTCCCCGCCTTCTCCTCTTCCTTGACCCACCTACCCTATGCTTCCTGCCTGGCTACTGGCCAATCAGCACTTTATTTATTTTAACCAATCAGAGCAACACATTTGACATACAGAACATCCCACAGCATAAGTGAGATTAAAAGATGGTGATAATACCTGTACAGTGTCCAGTGCAAACATGGCCAGCACTTGGTAAACAGTCTTGTAATTGTTATAAGGGAGAAATAGACTATAAAGACATAGAAATGTACAGTTCTTTCTGTAACTAAAATGCCCAAGAACATGTGACTACTACAAACAGCATTTGGAACCTGAAGGATTGAAAGGTATTTCTAGTGTGGAGGACTGGTGTTTCAGGAGAAGACACTGGATCTGAATTATGAAGGGAAGCCAGGGTTTAGCATGTACAACAGCAGCACAGAGAAGGGTGTGTGAAAGGTACCTGGGAGAGGAAGAAAAAAGAATTGAACTATTAGCAATCAACCATGGGCAAGGAGAGTGGTGATTCTAGCCAGTTGTTGCTGCAACAGGGTTCCAGTGCCTGGGTAATTTATGACTGAGAGAAATTCATTTCTCTTGGCTCTGGAGGCTGGGAAGTCTAGTGCTTGGAGACTCTTTGATCTCTGCCTCCAAGAAGGGACCTTGAACACTGCTCCCTTCAGATGAATTTCCCTGTGGGGCACAAGAGGAGAAAAGACACAGGTGCTCCCTTTTACCTGTCTTTTAAATCCACTAGTCTTCTTTTTGGGAGGACCTCTTGCTTTAATCCCCTTGAAAGGCCTCATCCCTCAAAATGATCACATGGAAAATTCAGTTTCAAATTGTGAATTAGATAGAAGTGGGTAGACACATCCTGATCATAGCAACAGGAAAGCACATGGCTTGTTGAAGTCATATCTGATAGAAAAGTCTAGACGTATTCTCATAACAGGGTTTTAGAGATGAGATTAGGAAAAATGAACAGGCCATTCCATGGACAAGATTCAGTAGCTTACTGTAGCTGAAGTTTTCTCCAGTCCCGCTTGGCCCACAGCCTCTCAGACCCAAGTAAACACACAGAGACTTATATTCCTTATAAACTGTATGGCTGTGGGCTTCTTGCTATCTAGTTCTTATGCCTTAAATTAACCCATTTCTATTAGTCTATAAGTTGCCACATGGCTGTGGCTTACTGGTAATTTTACATCTCGCTTCCTCTGTGTCTGTCTGGCAACTCCCGACTCAGTCTTCCACTTCCCAGCATCCTCCTCTCTGCTTAGCCTGGCTATACTATACTTCCTGCCTGGCTACTGGCTAATCAGTGTTTTATTTATCAATCAGTAAGAGCAACATATTCACAGCCTACAGAGCTGCATCCACAGCAGGTTACACAGAAGTTAAAACATTGATGCAGGCAAGAAGATTCAAGGAAAGGGTTTGTTTTCAAGAAGATCAGGACAGTGAGGTGATGAAAGCATAGTAGGTGCTGGTAATTGTCTCTCCAAGAGCTGTTCCAGCTCTGACAGTGTAAGCACATTGTAGCAAAAATCTGTAAATGGAGCCTGTATGCTTCTGGAAGAGGGTTTGTTTGTTTTTTCTTTTAAGGGAAGGATGTACAAGGAGAAAATTCTTGTTACTACTTCCTTCTCTATCTCATTTCCCCTTGCTGAACACACTCTGTGAGTCCCATTGTGTAAATATGTGGTACTTCAGAACTTCAGCGGCCATCTTAGCTCTCTGAGGAGAGCTCTCATGAATTCACTCAGAACAGCTAAGCAGAATGCTAAAAAATGCAGGCTCTCTGATTCTGTTATTGAGCTGTTCAATCAATTTTGGGTCTTCTTACTCCAAGTTAGCTAATTAAATAAATAGCAGATGTGTTACAGTTTGAGCTACTGGTCAGATTTCCTGTTACTTGTAACCACCACATTCTAACTGGTGCTGGCATGGTATTTTAGGCAGATCTGTAAGGGATCAATGGCAATGGATTGATGAAACTAAAGGCAAGTGATAAACAACTATTGAGCAGTTATTATGCACTTGTTCTCCTCTCTGTATGCAGAAGTCACCTACTTAGTGCTCACAAAATTCTATGAGTACTGCCATTATCCTCCTTTGTCCACAAAGGGAACTGAATCCTAGGTTGGCTCTTTACTATGTTCCTGGTCATTAATATACATTTGATCCACACACAAGCACTGTATTACTTCTGGGTAGCAGCTCTATAAGGAAGATCCCATTGTCATGGCCATGTTACAGATAAACAAACTGAAGAAAAGGGGATAGTAACTTAAGGTTACATGAATACCAATGGATGGGTCAAGAAGTCAAGGCCAGTTCCACCTGACCCCAAAGTTCAACGGTGATGTCAAATTCCCAGTGAAAAGATTGTTTCAGGCACAAGGTGGCAAGACAAGGGGCTTCTCACAAACAAAGGGAAAGTTACATGAGGTTGGTTGTGAAGAATTAGTTAAGAATTCTAGTTAGATGTGGTGTCAGGATAAAGGGTGAAAGACAATCAGTTTCTTTAAAGACAGGTTAAAGCACAAGAGTATTATTAAAAAGAAGAAAAAAAGGTAGTGGTTGGATTATGGTGGTACATACTTGTGGTTTCAGCACTCTGGAGGCTAACCTGAGGGATCATAAACAGGAGGCTAGCCTGGGCTACATAAGAAGAACTTGACTCAAGATAGATAGATAGATAGATAGATAGATAGGCAGATAGATAGACAGATGATAGGTAAAATCTAGAAAAGGAGTATTTTAAATCTGTCTTTAAAAGACTTCAAAGTCATTGTCAGCTTGTCCAGTGAGTTACCACTGACCCCCAAAGTAGGTATTATGATGACTTCTGACTAAAGCCAAGCTTCTTCGTGTACCTAAAAATGTGGTCTGAGCAGAAGGAAGAGAAGCTGCTTATACTTAATCCTTTTGCAATTCATGGCCTTTGAGATGACTCTCTAAGTAATACTGCGTGATAGCCCACCATGCCCCAAAATAGAAAATAATTGCCTGCCATTCTCTCTGGGCCTCTCCAATTCTCTCTCACACACAGGATCCCCCAACATAGGATACAAAGAGCCATTTGTTTAAGAACTTGACATATTAAACTACTTTAGGATGAGTCCAATGATGTATACGCTGAGTCTAGAGAGCTGGTTCTTATTCTTCCTACCCAAGGCCCTCAGCTCCAGTCCTCAATCACTTGGTTCTTTCCTCTTCCAGCATGTGGACTGAGGCAGAAGATTTTTCTCAGTTTCTGTTCTCAATGTAGAAGCTGAGCTTTAGTTCAAAGCCTTGGCTTTGGGTTGATATTCCTTTTTTCATTTCCACCTGGCAATCTGTCTGCAGTCCCCAGGAACTCACCTTAATTCAGTCTATACATCCCCATTAAGAGTGACTAGGTGCCAGGTGGAACGCTTATGGTCTACGAGAGGAGGCACTATGCACACTGTAAGGTGCAGAGACAATCTGTGAGTGTCTTATTAAAAAGTGCAGCTGTGACTGAAGGAACGGGATGGACTGGAGAGTCTGCACAACTCTAAGGTTCATGCTGCCAGCCCTGGAATGCCATTTTGAGCAGGAATGGAGGAAGATGGGAATATAAGCAATTAGGGTAATGAATGGTGACAGGCGCTATGATGAAAAGCATGGCCCAAAACGTGTAACACAAGAACTCTGGGAGGTGGGCACAAGAAGATAAAGAGTTGAAAGCCAGACTAGGTTATGGAATAATACTTTAACACGACACAAAAGGCTGAGGAACTGGATGGGAGGGAAAGGAGCGTTTCACAAATCTCTGTTGTATGCCAGTTCCCAGATACATCCCCCAGGTTTTGCTGGATTCACTTCAGAATTCTGGTCTTGTTAGAAGCTTCTATCAACCCCTGCTTTAAAAAGTTACTAGGCATCTGCAGTAGCTAATGTTGACGAAACCATCTGTCTGCCCTGCCATTGCCCTCCTTTGGTTCCTCACGCCTCCTTTGTCTCACTTAAACCTTCACAGAGTTTCTCTTTCTGGCTTCTAATAATTCATTCTTGCTCTCTAGTCGCCCCTCAGACAGTTCAACTTTCCAGACAGGGAATATTGAATTTTATACTCTCATCATTATGAACACTGGAAGTATATAAACCTTTACATGTAAACACAGCTAGCTACATGACAATCCTTTGTATATGGTCATCACAGCTAACACTTTGGGAAAACTCATAGATGCCAAGCACTTCACTCTCATAAAAGTCCACGATACAGATGTGACCATCGTCACCTCTGTAGATTATCGCAGACAGAACCATGAATCCAGCTGCCAAGCCCTGTTTTTGCCAGGATTTTAAGGTAGACTTAGGTCTTCCAAGAACTGTGCCTATTAAGGTGAGTGTGGTGAGACCAACGGGTGTGTGGTAGCCACTCCTGGCATGAGGGAAACCTCCTTAGCATATTTGAAAGGAGGCAGGCATTTTCTCTGCAGCCTGAGAGAGACAGGGTATCAGGAGGGGACCTCGGATCCAGCAATCCTGCTTTCAAACCTTCTTACCAGGCTGTGCCTGCAACTGATTTCCCCCAAAGGGTCTCTTAATTTCAGCTCAGCCTTATTTTGATAAGAGAGTCTCATCTATTTGATGCCTTCGATTCTGATCAAGTCTCTCAGTCAAGTGTCTCAAAATGCAAATACAAATTTTGGTTTTATAAAATCATCCGGGTTTAGCAGTAAATCTGATCTCAGTGGAGAATTGTATCATATCGGTTCCTTTTATGCTGTCACTATAATTGAATTGCCTTTTCACCAAAAGGATTATTTTGAAGTCATAAAAAACTTCTTAAAAAAATAAATGACAATGAAAGCCCAAAGGACATTCAATATGAAACCAAATTATTATGGCATTAAAGGATCTAAGTTAAATCCATGAAGGCAAGAAAATTCAAAGCAAGGTTTTAGGAGTAAAATTCCTTCAGTTGCGTGTCTCACTGTGTGAGCAGGACGCCTCCTTAAACATATAGGGAGTGGAGACAATTAAATTATTTAGCTGTGAACATTCCCATGGGCCCTTAGATCAGCAAAGGAACTCAAACTATTGTTAACAAGAGCAAGGTCGTAAGGAAATGATTGATGCTTTTCATCATTCTTGCTCTCAATTTTTCCTTATGCTTGGCATTTTCTTCAGCATAGTTCCTGGGAGCTATCTTTTGTGCATCAAAATAATACCACAGAAAATGAGAGTTCATTTCAAGTGCTGTAACCATCACTCCATGTCACCTATCTGCCTCCAAAGCACCATATCACTGCTTCCCAGACTCTGTCCCCTCTTCCTCACTTCCCATCAGTCCATTTGAACAAAAAACCATCTTTCTTGGTGCTTTCCAGTTGGCCCTGGGAAACCTCAAACACAAGTGCATTTCTTACACACGGGACTTCTTGGCTCTGGATGATGATGCATAGCTGTTTTCAGCACACACATGCAAGCAAGCCGTGAGGGGCAGTTGGCAAGTGGTGGGTGTTTCCTGTCTCATCACATAATTGCACAAGCCTTGGGTTCATGTGTAGTGGGGTTCACATTAATCCTGAAAACTAATGCTTTCTGTGTCTTCCTATACCGAGGAAAAAAATCTAAGAATCACTTCCATTAATAAGGGATAACCTCTCTCTGCAAGTTACAGCGACTCCTTTAACCCCTCTAGATTCTCTTCCTATGGCAAGTGGAGGGTATCCCTGCTTCATGTAGCTCTGCTGAATTGATACAGGTATTTATTTACCCAGGGTTGGGGACACCTCCTTCTTTTTCCTATTGGGTTTAGCAATATTTTTGGTTCAATTGTGGCTACAGTCTTATGATTCAGAGCATCACAGCACTTTCCCCCCCTCTCTTTCCTGCAGAATTAAAATGTTCTGATGTTTGATAATGTCACTTGGATGGTTTCAATTCAGTATATTAACCTGTCCTGTCTAGCCATTATCTGTGCTGCCGAAATATCTTGGAGGGTAGTAAGCCCATTAGATTCTGTCTTTTAATATTAAGTCTATCTACATTAACAGAAATGTGCTGATCAATCTTTGTTATGCACAGCCGTTGTTAGCTCAACACCCTTTCCTCCACTGAATTTCAGCTTGTTCACAGGAGGCGATGTGCTGCAGTTCTGCATTTTGTCACAAGATGGCACTACAAGTTTCCATATTTAATAACAAGCGGGGCACTCCAATAGCATTCTCAAATTTATAGTCTAAATTACATAAATTGTAGTTGAATATTAAAGGGAATATAATAGCACAGAACTATATGATGATCTAATTTTCTTTAAGACATTTTAACTCCCCTTTAAAAAGTAATAAGTGAAAATCAGAATGAACTTGGGAAATGGTGTTTTTATTATTTCTCCTTTGTTTTTAATATGTATTAAATCAAGAGAACCCTTTCTCCTTCAGAATAGCATGACATGGTATTTCCACTTGTGCAGACATGCCAGGCTTCCGTTTGGCTTCCACTTTCTTTATTTAGCTTTTTGAATAATTAATAATTAGGGATAATAATGATAAGCCTGGAGAACAAACAGTTCTTTGTTACTAATATAGAAAAGGTCAGAATTTTGGGACTGGGAAAAGAAATCATAGCACTGATCTCAAGCTCAAGAACTTGATTTTATGGAAAGCAGGCATTTTTCAAAAGAAGATATGAATGACAGAAATGATCAAGGCAAAGTGAACACAAAATTACTGAAATTCTTCTCTGTCCAGACATTGAGATATGCACTTCAAGTAGCTTTATGGAATAAAAACAGTAATCGTTAATACTTATTGGGTCTTTGTCTGTGTTAGAGATGATGTTAGAGTCTTCCCAGAGAGTACTGCACCTAATTCTCAGCAAGGGCTGTGAGGTGTCTGCTGTAAGTACCACAGACTGCGTGGAAGAAACAGACACTGGACAAAGCCATTCAGCCATTTGCTCATTCCTTTAAAAGGAGATTAAAGAACACCTACTACTTGATGTGAATACTTACATGTTGGAATTTGGACCTAGAATTTGCTAAGACCAAAGCCCAAGAAGACTCCTTCACATAATTATAGAACTGTAAAGAATCAATTTCTCAGATAAGCCTAACAGGCAATTACATAGTGAAAAAGAAAAAAAAAAAGTCACGATAAAAATGAGTAAGCAAATTGACATGCCACCAAAAATAGCATTAGTCTTTTGCTCTTTGTGTTTTCCATAAGGTTTACTTAAAGCTTTTTTTTTTTTAATCTAAGATTCAATTCAGCCAAAATATGATGTATGCTTTAATTATACTGCTTCTTGAACACCTCGTCTGAACCAGAGTAACAAATGCTTTTGTGGTGAAGACAGGGAAGGTCTGGAGTGACTTCTAGTTCAGAGGACAATCAAAGCACACGAGGCAAGCCAGCTCTGCGCCCCTCCGTCAAGGAAGCAGCCAACCCTCGCCAGGACACTTTAAATCACGTTGATGGGATATAGCCAAATTCGACATTAGAAAACTCTCCAGGTTACACAGATAAGGAAGTCTCAGAGCAAAAAGGGATTAAAGCGCAGCGCCCAGGAGGACCATGTCATAATCAGGTCTTTAACAGCTGCAGAGATAAGACTCAAGGTGCGGAGTCTCTGCCCAGCGCAGACTTGATTTGCAGCCTCTAGTGAGAATTTGGGGTTTCCCTGCCAGGAGGCCAAGGAATCTGAATAGACCAGAGACGAGAGCCTCTGCCTGGAGGTGTGGGCAGAAGAGTCTCCATAAAGGCGTCAAATGTGTGCCCAGGTGAAAAGACTGAAGGTTTCACCTCCCTGCCATGAGTACCTGGTGGGACTATGGATCAGTGGATACAGCGCCTGCTGCGCAAGTCCAATTGCTGGAGTTCAGATCCACAAAAACCACGTGAATGCTAAGTGGGTGTGGTGCTCCACCTGTAACTCAAGTACTATAAGGCAGAGGTAGGGGGCCTCTGGAGCAAGCTGGCTAGAGGTAGACTAGCCCATACAGCAGAACCCAGACTCATTATCTGCAGCAAAGCAACCAACCAACGAAACAAATGAAAAAGAAAACAAGAGAGTTGGTTTAAAGACCTTCGAAAACACCCCTAGGGGAAGCTTTGGAGTGTCGGGTTATAGACAACGGACTCCGAAACAAAAAATTATTGAAATTTAGTGTCAAATAAGAGAGCAAAGACAAGAAAGAATTCACAACTCTGGTGACTGAGCCATCTCTAGAGACTTAGCTATAAACACGTTTAAGATGTTCAAGGAGCCGGGATGTCTTTTAAGCTAGTAGAATATTAAAGCTGAGGAAAATCTAGACATTTGCAAACTATAGAAAAGAAACAATAGGGTCAGTAGGAAAATAAAATTCTAAATAGATTTGCCAAATAACAGTTTCAATACAGAAGAAACGGAATATTAACCCTTGGAAATGACTCAAGATACAACTCAGAGAAATAGCAACATGGAAGAAAAGTAGAAGAGGAAAACGAACTGGCTTGGCTATGTCTTCAGATTTTAAATTAGTCTTCAAATGGTCTAGAGTTTTCAGGAAATGTAGAAAGACAACAGACCCCAAGCTGAGGAAGCACTCATTGTTACTGAGCAAGGTCTAAAAATAAAGCTGTCCATAGACACATCATGACATTGCTGGGCGATGTAATCACACATAAGAATCATGAGGAAATCTTGCAAGTGCCAAAGAAAAGACAGGGTAACTTCCAATGTGGGCGAGCTGTCGGAACAAGCAGTCTTCATTACCAAGAGACGTGTGTTTGAACTTCAAAAGTGCTGAGAGGCGATGCAATAGTATTCTAAGTTTCTTGGTACAATGATGGATACTTTACTTTCAGATTAAGCTACTTTCATATTTGCTTATAAGAGCTTAGACAAACATTGGTTGACCAACATTTGCCTTTGGTTAAACACGCTTTTCTTTTGAAATGAGAAGTTGCCTGTCATGGAGGTGAAACTGACGTTCGTATGAAAACCCACTTCTATTTAGGGGCGTCTGTGGTGGGCCAGGGAGTGGGATGTTTACTTCTTACTGAAAAGAAAAAGAAGCAGATATAAACAATAACCTTTGCTTCTATGAGGGGCCAGTTGGTGTGGTGGTGCAGACCTGTAATCCAGCATTCTGGAGTGAAGACAGCAGGATCAGAAATTTGAGGCCAGCCTGGCTACACAGCAAACTGGGGCCAGCCTGGACTACATGAGACCCAGTCTCCAAACAACAGAAAGAAGTAGGGTTAGGGAGGAGGAAATTCGGGCAACATTGTCAACAAAGGCTTTCCTCTATCATTTTCTGTACAGCTCTAAACCAAGAACACTGGTTTTTCTCCAGCTCCATACCCGTCCTTTGGGCAGGAACAAATTAGAGAAAAAAAAAAAAAAAACTTTTGTGTTTTGATTGTAGGGGAGCCCATCTTCTTGTGTTGAGTGCCTCTGGTCTTTGCTCACTAACCTCCAGCAAATTTACACATAATCATCATTTTGACAACTAAAACCGCCCCATATTTTCAAAGGAGCGATTCCACTTACTGCACGGCTAATTGCTTTTCTTCTCCAGCCCCAGCAAAACTAGTCTCTGCATAGTGCTTTTCTGACGACAGTTCAGCTCACTCTCCTCTCCCATGCTCATATCACCCAGACTCTTGAGCAAAGCTAGCTGAGCCACAGCAGTACTTTTGTCCTGACTGATGCTCATTTTCATTTCCAATTCAATTAGAAGCAATGTGATCTACAGGATATAAACAACGCTCCGTGATCAATCAGCCACATTAAAATCAGTTCCAGTTATGAAAACTCATGCTGTGCTGTGCAGCCGGCATGCCTTGTAAGCCCTGATCAAGTGATATGCAAAAATACAGGAACTTAGAGAAAAACAGGACATTTTTGTGGGGTCACCCAAGATGCTGGAGATCAAAGACTATCTTTATAGATTAAACTGAGAGGCTGAAGAGATCACTTCAGTGGTTAAGAGCACTTGCTGCTTTTCTAGAGGACCACAGTTCAGTTTCCAGTACCCATATTGGGCAGCTCACCTTTGCCTATAACTCCTGATGCCCTCTTTTGGCCTTCTTGGGCACCTACATACATGTACACACATGGACATCCACCCACCCCCCACAGTAAAATAAATCCTAAAGACTCAATTGAAAAGCTAAGAAATAGGGATACAGGGCAAGATATTGAAGTGTAGGAATGAGTCAGTTTACCACAGTTAAGGTCTTGCTTGCCTATGAGACAGGATGGAACATGAAGCTGCACAGGCAGGGGAAGCTTGTTTTGAATGATCTATGCAGTTGTGGTTTGAATGTGAAGTGTTCTCCAAATGCTTGATCCCTCCCTGGTGGTATTACTTGGGAAGGTTTGTGGGAGGGACACTTAGGAGGTGGAGTTTCACTGGAGGAAGTGGGTCTGCAGGAAGTGGCTGAGACTTTGAAGCTCATCTCTTCTTTCTGTCTTATGCTGTGCTTCCTGAGAGCACATGCATTGTGACTAGCCAGCTTCCCGCTCCTACCATGATGACTTCCAGCTTCCTGCCATGACTTCTTCACCATGATGGATGGTATCCCTCTGAAACTGCATGCCAAAATAAACCCTTTTCCCTTTAAGTTCACTTTTCTTTGGAGTATTTTAGGACAGTAACAAAATAAATAACTAAAACATATGCTATATAAGGAGTTTTGACTTTGTAAATTTAAAAAAATCAGAAGTGAACTGATGATACGGCACAGTGTCTGTCACCAAGCCTAATGACCCAAGTTTGATCTCCTAGACCTCCATGGTAAAAGGGGATAACAGACTCTCAGAAGTTGTCCTTTGACCTCTGTGCATGTGTGGGTTCACACACACACACACACACACACACACACACACACACACACACACACTGAAGAAATATATAAATGTAATTATATTCTGAAAAGATCATTTCAAATGAAACAAATCACACATGCTGGTGAGCATGCAGAAAGAGCTCTCTTATACACCAGAGGTAGGAATATACATTAGTATAGTCAGTATTAAAAAGGATACAGAGGGGTCTCAAAAACATAGAGATAAAACCACCATATGGTCCATCAATCCCACAACAAGGCATGCATCCATAGGAACCGAAATCAATATGTCAAAAACATGGGAGCACTTACATCCCTAGTTTAGCACTACTTAAAGGACCCAAAGGACAGAGCTAAGCACAGTGTCTCTCTACAGACCAGAGGATGAAGAAAGTGTGATATATATGCACAATGATATATGATTCAGCCATAAAATGAGTAAATTTCCATTGCTTGCCACAACATGGATAGAACATGGGTGATATAGCAAAAAATGACGAGACAGAAAGACAAATGCCATATGTGTGGATGTGCTTCTGCATGTGTACATGTGTTTTTGCAGTGCTGGACATCTAACTCAGGGCCTTTTATCTGCTCCATAAGTGCCCTTCCACTGAGCTCCATCCACAGACAACTTCTAAACTGAAAATGAAATTATTATCATGTTCTTCTCATTAACTCTGAGCAATTCCTGGGTAGGTGTTCTACAATACAAGTGTGTCCTTCCTGGGTCTTTCCTTTCCCCTTCCAGTGAGGTATTCTCCGTTCTCTGAGGCTTCCTGCATTGTGTCTTACATTTTGTTTAGATGTTTCTTAGATTCTCCTATTGGGACTGCCCACCCACACTGCTAAACACCACATAGGTGTCTGACTCACTGTCCTAGTTAAGGTTACCTTTGCTGCCATGGAATGCTATGACCAAAAGCAAGTTGGAGAAGAAAGGGTTTATTTGGCTTACAGTTCCACATCACTGTTCATCATAGAAGGAATTCAGGACAGACACTCAAACAGGGTAGGAACCTGGAGGCAGGAGCTGATGTAGAGGCCATGGAAGGGTACTGCTTATAGGCTTGCTCTTTATGACTTACTCAGTCTGCTTTCTTAAAGAACCGAGGACCACCAGTCCAGGCATGGCTCCAGCTACAGTGGGCTGGACTCTCCCCATCAATCATTAATTAATAAAATGCCCCACAGCCAGATCTTACGGAGGCATTTTCTCAATTGAAGTTTCCTCCTTCCATATAGCTCTAACTTGTGTCAAGCTGACATAAAACTAGCCTGCACACCGTCTATCTACCAGTAAATTGATGGTGTCTTTCTGAAGTCACTGTGTATTTTCGACCCTCCATCACATTAGCATATGCAAATTTCTCTACTGGAGCCCTATCAAGAAAAGAAAATTCCAAGCTAGTGGAATTATTACGTCACTACTGAAAGGCCTTGTACTTTGCCAAGTTTGTTGGTTCTTTCCATTTGGAAGACTGCTCTCGCCTCCTGTGAACGCTCCACATCTTTGCACACTAAGAGACCCAATTTCCTGGTTCTTTTCCTCTTGCCAGCACACAAGACCCCAAATATAAATTGCTATCAGGTGATTAGGGTTAGGTTCTATTTCCGTGTGCAAAACCGTGTATAGACTTTCTATTCTGAGTTCTCGTTCTATTTTTCAGTAGTCTCTTCACCTGTAACAAGCAGATAATAATAGCAGACTCACAGAGTGGCTGGGAAAATTATGTATATGCTTGTGATATCACTTTATGATAGTGACAGACACACAGAAATTGCTACAGAAGAGTTTGGGGTCTCATTTTTTTTTTAAACTAATGTATCTAAATAAGATAGATATATCTTTTAATGACAACTACTGATTTTTAATATAGAATGGTCAAATCCTGTGCCAGGCTGTTAGTTGTTTAAGCAAATGAATAAATAATCATTAATTGGTTCACATAGCACCATTCCAAGGAAAAATAAAACCATAGAGGGAGAATCTTAGACTAGAAAAGAACATTAGATTATCATTTAAAGTAGCATGAAAATAAAATAATGAATTAAGAGAAAGGGAAACGAAAGAAAGGAAGAAGCAAAGAAAGAAAAAAATGTAAAGAAAGACATACTGTGGAAGAACAAAGGGAGAAGAGAAAAGCAAATCAAGCCATTTGTGCCATTAAGCGAGCCTCGGAGTTAATGAATTTAGTGTCCTGTGGATTGCGGCCAGAAGAAAATGAACAGTTTAGGTAACAGCCAGTCCTCGCTGGCTGCAGCGGTCCAGGCAATTGCCAAGGCAATCGCAGCTATTTGTGACATTCCGAGAAGGGGATTGGGAATTGCTTTTTATTAAGCAGCTGAGACAATAGCAGAATGCCATCAAATGGCAGAGGTGAGGAGCAGAGCACGTCCAAACCCCAGCAGAAACAGTGGCAATACAAATAAGGAGACACGTAGTTTGCTGAACTCAGTGCAGCCAGCTGATGAATGAGGTCTAAAGAACCATGGGGTAATATGGAAGCGCCAGAGAAGCAGAAGCCCTGGCTTTACTGCCGCTATAATGGTGGCACTTAGCTTTGGGTGGCAAAAGAAAACCCAGCTTTGAGACTTGACCATATGTCACTGGACAAGTTAGGTAACCTACTCAGAGCCACAGCTTTGTCACCAGAAGAAAAGTGGTGATCTTGCAGGATCATTCTAATTCCAGTGGCGTGATTCATTGTCCTTGTCTGTCTCCTAGTTAGAGAGGCTCCATTAAATTTTAGACCTGTCTCCCAAACTTCTTTTATTGAAGAATTAGAATTTTTTAAAAATTGGGAAGTGTGAAACTGAAGGGAAGATTTAAATGATGCCCATTGTGTTTGGCATTCTTAAACACACCAAAGTGGAAAAGACCTGAACACCCCCTGAAGTCTGCCTTGGTTCTTTGTGCAGAGATAATGGTTGTTCAGGAGGGAGAGACACGTCTTTGTGGTGTGGAAATGGAAAGGTGAGCGTGACTCTGGAAACAGCTCCCCAGTACTTAAGCAAGCACCCCAATGAACCACACCAGTTCATGAAAAGTGTGTCATTCTCTGTAGTGTGCTTAGTATATTTGTGGTAACTGTAGACTGTGCCCGGCATTGCCTTGGTAATACGCAGGAGTCTAGCTTGAACTGGGATTTCCTACTCTACTTCTTTACCTGACACCAGACCTTTACAGAGCATCCTGCTTACACTCCAAACACAAGACACAAAGTTCCCTTGATTCATTATATCTCCGGGCCACATCCAACTCAATTTCAAGCATTTTTCATTTTACTTCCAAACCCCTTTCCATAATTTCACATTTTTTTAATTTTTTTTCTTTTTTTAAGATTTCTTTATTTATTATGTATACAGTGAGTGTTCAGCCTGCAGGCCAGAAGAGGGCACCAGATCTCATTACAGAGGGTTGTGAGCCACCATGTGGTTGCTGGGACTTGAACTCAGGACCTCTGGAAGAACAGCCAGTGCTCTTAACCTCTGTGCCATCTCTCCAGCCCCAATTTTACATTTTTATACCACTCTGTTCCCAGCCACTCTCATCTCTAGCAATCACCTTCTACTCTGGGGTCCATTCCTTGTTCATCACCACACAGCCATGACAGTCATGTTCGGGGAACAAATTAGAGTATGTCACTGGACCCAAATCCACTATGAACTAAGAAGAAAACCCCAAGGCTTACACTTTACAAATCCATTGATGATCTGGTCCTTACCATTTCTTCATCTCATAACCCTTTCAACCAAGCTCACCAAACTTGACTATTGTAGAACATTCCATGTTTTTTCACATGATTGTTCTTACTATTCTATTTATCTGGAAAAATCTCTGCCCAATCCTGACACAAATGAACTGCCCTTCCTCTAGGTCTCCACGAGCTTTTTCTGAACATCCATTATACACAAGCCCTGGTTCTTATTTGCCATCCCTATCACAACCTGTAATTATTTATTGATTTATTGCTTTCACTTTTGCTTATCTGTCTCTTTCACTAAAACTTAGACCATTTCAGAGAAGCAATTGGGTTTGACTTTTCCTATAGCATACCCTTTACGTTCAAGTCTCACCTGGCACACAGTAGGTACTCAATGACCATATACATAACCTTGTAAATAGGTTTTATTTTATGGCCTGTGTTTCTCTTCCTGTTAATTCATGTGGGGGCATACACGTTTATGCATGTACTCTGTGGTTATTTTTTTTAGCATATGCCCTTCAGAGAGTGTTATGAAAAGTTTTTTCTTCCTTTAATTTTCCCTATCACTTTTAAAATATTTGCATTTTGTTGTTTCTGTAGTTATTCAAGCCAAACATGAAAATTACTCTCTCCCATAGTAATTAGATCCTTCTGGGGAAACTTCTGAGAAATGTTCTTTGTGGTTCTGCCCAATCTGAGCTCTGCTCTTATGTTAATTTTCAAAAATTTGTATCCCTTACATACATCTCAAACTGGCAAAAATACTGATTGACAGCCTAAAACCCATGTCCCTCTCTTGAAGCAGGAACTGATCCAGGGATTAGGAAACCACAGCCCAGGCTAAGGAATCCAACTGGCTGCTACAGAGTTGGAGGCCTAGAGAACAGCAGGCCAGATGGTTTAAACATGCTTCTATACTAACAGCTTAGCACAAAGGAGAACCTAACTCCCTTGCTAGGGGCCATGTTTCAAATGGTCTTAGAGGTGGGAATTAAGGTAATGAAAACCAGGTGAATAAATACCAGTTTTTCTTGTTAAAAATGCAGATGGTACTTTCATGTGCAGCTGTTATGTTTTGGATGAAGATAGTGGAAATATATTTTTGTAATTTTCCTATTGTGAAACCTAATTTTTTCACTGAAAAAAATTAAGTGGTTGGATAATTGCAAGTATATGATAATGATTGTTATTAAAATTTATATTAGTATTTGTATTAGCTACCTCTTACTGTGTATCAAATTGCCCCCAAAATGTGGTATCCTCAAACAACAGAATACAGGCAATATGCTCACAGTCTCACAAGTTAACTCAAAGTGTCAGCTTGTCTGCAGAGATCCCAAGGTCCAGGCTGGGGAAGGTCCCTTGTGTGCTCACTTATGTGCTTGCTGGCAGCATTCAGTTCCATGTGGGCCACAGGCCTCTGTTCCTGGCACGGTAGCCTCCTCACAGGGCAATCCTAACATGGCAGCTTGCTTCACTAGAGCAAGTGAACAAGAGGGCAAACAGAATGCCAGCTAGTGAAAATACTATTAACACTAAGGTTTCTGTTGTATAATCTACTCTCTGAGTGGCAGGCCATTAACCTTTGCTGGGTTCTGCTTGTTAGAACTATGGGTAGGAAGTGGGTAGGTCTACCCTACACACATGGGATGGGATCCATGTGGGAGTGGATTCTAGGAGTTACGATTCAGTGTGAGATACTTTAGAAGCTATCTAACATATCATTATCACTTCTGGTATGTCATGCTGTGCTGCAGAGCACAAACTTTGAAAACAGATGACACTGAGTCCCAAGGATTCATTAGCTACATATGATGGTTAACCATGGTTGTCTAGACTAGATCTAAGATCAACTAAGAGACATGCCTATAGGAGTGTCTATAAGAGTGTTGTATGGACAGATTAACAAAGGGGAAGACAACCCTCCCCCAAGGGAGCCGCAATAGTAGCTCAGATATAAAGGTATCTAAGGGAAACTTTGTTTTTTGCCTGTCCACTTTCCTTCTTGCTGGTAACTGCATCTACATTGTTGCGACCTCTAGTGTGGACATATAAGGCCACTTCTTCCTTCTAATGTAGCCTGAAGACTGGCAGCAATCCAGGAATCCTCCAGGTCTTCAGTGCCACATTATACTGCTGAGGCACCCAGCCTCACGGACTGAGCAGGTAGTGGGATCCCAACTCCTCTACCATTTGGAGTTGTAGAGTGTGCAGACAGCCATTTGGGGACTATCCATTCTGTATCATGTAACCAATCTAATAAATCCCCTTTATAATGCAATTTCATTCTATTGATTCTGTTTCCCTGGAGATCCGTAATGCACCATGTCTTTGGGCCAGTCACTTAACCTCTGTAAGTTTCCATTTCTTAATGTCTATAACTATAGAGTCCGAGGGAGAATTAAATGGGCCATCAATCTCAGAGCTTGGATGAAGCACAGGTCCTAGCAGTAGATTTCTGACCTGACTTTCAGTTTCTTGATCCTCCTTTCAATACTCCATCCTGCTTGCTTTCCTGACTTTTATTGAAGAATTCCTACATCCTCTAGAAAACAACTTTCTCTGTTTCACTCTGCCCTGCTGGGTAGTTCTTGAGGTAGAAGGTTAGCTCTTAAGAACTAAGAAAGCTTTCATTTAAAAATGTCTTAATTGTTTTGATTGCTTCAACAGAAACGGTAATACTGAAATTTATATGCATCCAGGGTCTTCTAGGGATGGATGGTGAGTGGGCAGATGGTCTAGGCATTACTACAAATTACTGGGGGCATGAGAAGGCCACTGGATTCGTTGGAATGAAGAAAGTTTTGAACCTACATAATAATTCTAGGTAGAGTGCATTTTCTATGTAAGTTTGAATTTTTAATGACAAAACTGTACGAGCACATACAGCATTTAACTTTTTTTTTTTATTAGCGTTTACTCTTTGTGCAAAGTGACAGGTTTCATGGTGACCCTTCATTCAAGTGTGTCATGTACCTAGACCTTATGTGTCTTGTTACCGTCTCATGTTCCTTGCCGGTTGTCTTCTTTATCCCACGTGCCAAGTTATGAATTCAGCCTCAGCGCCCAAAACGATGAATGAATGGAGACTAATTTACATGTACAATTCAGTCTTGTTTAGCCACAAAAATGAATGAAATCATGTCACTTGAAGAAAAATCAGTGGAATTGGAAATCATATGAGGTGAAATAATCTATATTCCAAAAAATACCACGTGTTCTCTCATATACAAGACACAGGGCAATTTAAAATATTTTTTAAATTTTTTTCATTTTTGATATTATAATACAATTACATCCTTTACCTCCTTTTCTTGCCTCCCTTCAGCACCTCCTATGTAACCCCCTTGCTCTCATTCCTACATACACAAATACAACCTGCTCAGTCTCTAGGATGCTACCTGTATGTATGTTTTCGGTTCTAACCATTTAGTGTTGGATAACAACTGTCGTGCCCTTCCCTGGAGAAGACTATTCTTCCCACTTCCAGCATTCAACTAAGGCATGTTTTGTCTAGGTTGAGGTCTCCTGAGAGTTCCTCCTCTTTGCATTATTGTCAGGTCTCCTCCACGTTCAGGTCATGTTTAGGCAGCCGTGTTGGAGAGACATCATGGGTGTAGCTCCACTAACATTTGTAGGAGACACAGTCTCACAGCAAACTTCTCTTTCTCTGGCTCTTATAACCATCACCTCACACGCTCTTCAGCAATGATCCGAGCCTTAGGAGCAGGAGTTGTGTTATAGATGTATTAGTTAGGACTGGGCTCCAGAACTCTGTATTTTGATCAGTTATGAATGTCTGTAATTGTCTCCATCTGTTACAAAGAGGATTTTCCTTGATGAGGGGTGAGAAATACATTTCTCTGTGGGTATAAGGATAAATATTTAGAATGAAGTTAGGCATCATGCCACACAGCATATTGTTAATGCCTCGTAGATTCTATCTGCTTGCTTTCCTTCTCCCAAACCCACCTTAGTTTATGATTCTTAACCATGCTGGCCACAGAACCCCAGTGACTGAGGGTATGCTCTTCCCCAGACACCCTGGCTTTAGATCACAGCTCCACCACTCACTAGCATGCATGCTTAGTGCATGCTGGAAGCAATGCTATGTTTTCTGTGACTCAGTTTCCACTTCTGGAAAATAGAGATAAAATCCATTCTCAAACTAATGCAAATACTGCAATCAAATGATGAATGTAAAATGCTAGTGTGGTGTGTAATAAGTGCCTATTCATGCTAATAAGGTCAATCACTTATAAATGAATTCAGCAAATATTGAGAGTCATGTCTCTATGGGAAAGCGTTCTAAATAAGCGGTCTATGATTAATCCCATATTTTGGTTATCGGGTATAAATGCACAAATACTGCATCCGGATATTTGTAGGAAATGGGGGCAACTAGAAGTCACTGGTAATCAAAATAAGCCTTGGAACAATAAGTACTTGTCTCATATGTACATAGTATCTCTCTCTCTCTCTCTCTCTCTCTCTCTCTCTCTCTCTCTCTCTGTGTGTGTGTGTGTGTGTGTGTGTGTGTGTGTGTGTGTGTGTGTGTGTGTGTGTGTCTGTGTCTGTGATGAAAACAAAAACAGAGCCCCAGCAGAGGAAGAAAAAATCTTACCAGAAAGGAAGACAGCAGGACAATAGAATACATGTGACATGATCATTCATGGGTCCTGGAGGATCTGGGAAAGGGGAGAAGAATAAGTAAAAGGCAGGGGTGGGCAAAGGAAGGAAGTGCTGGGAGAGGTGGGGGTGAATGTGAGCAGAGCACATATGAAACAGCCACGATGAAATCCAATGTGATCTCACATGCTAACACACACACACACACACACACACACACACACACACACACACACACACACACACACTAAAGTCGAGGGAGCAGGGGTGGGTTCGCCCAAACCGAAGCATTGGAACTAAAGAGAAAGGACATTGAATCAGACTAGGGAGGAAGGAAACACAGCCATGGGTGCTGGTTTGTGTGTCCCCCCCCCCTTTTTTTTTGTCTCTGTCCTCTTTGTGTGGGCAAGGAGAGATAAGAGGATGCCATTGGATGTTGAAGGACACAGACCCCGTGGGCAGAAGATGTACTTTAGATGGTCCTCCTCATAATGCACGAGAACATAATTGCCTGGTTAATTAAAATACATTCTGTGTGCTGGGAACACTTGCTGGTCCAGTGAGGCAAAACTCAGGAGAATTTTTATCTGAAATTCAAAACTTCAGGGGTAAGATTCAGGAGGATTTGATATGAGTTTCTTTTTCAGACTGTATCTAAGGGGAAAAGCCCCTCTCACCTCACTAATGAGTCTTGTGCTCCTTTACAGTCTGCAGCCCCCATGGACTTAGAAATAAATTCCTTCAGTGTGGGAGCCCGGGATGGCTTGAAGCCTTGCTGAAGATAATGCTTCGCTCACGTCATCTTCTCTATGGCAGCGGCTGCCAGGTCCTGCCTCTCTCTGCCTCGGCTTCTCCCCAGTCCCTCTCTCCGAGCCTCAGACACAGGGGTGCCTGAGTTGTCTCTCCTTCTGCTCCTGCCTGTCCACTGGCCCATGAGCTCAGGCCACGCCGCCCTCCTAGCCAGGCGCTGCCCACCTCTGTGCTCTGGGTCAGCAACTTTGCGAACCTGCGGCCACCTCCTGCCTCCGTGCTGTCAAGAGAAAGAAAGAGCGAGAAGCATGACCGACCTTGGTGCTTAAGACTCTTATGAGCAGCAAGATTCCTCAGAGCTGCAATCCACACAAGAAGTGAAGCAACAAGAAAAGCCTTTTATCTTCCCTCCCTCCTCCCTCCTCTCTCCTCCCTCCCCCCTCCCTCCCTTCCTCCCTTCCTCCCTCCTTCCCTCCCTCCTTCTCTTCCTCCTTCCCTTCTTTCTTTTTTGGCATATCCCTTTCCTAAAATGAGTGTTACCTAGGACTTAGAATTTACTTAGAATTATTTTATGAGTTATCTGAAAGACTTAGGAACACAAACCTGTAATCTGAGTCTCAATGACAGGGTCATCTCAGGGTGAACCAAGTGACTGTGTATCTTGGGGACCTAAGCTTCTGCTTCTCTAACCCCGTGCTGACAAAGTTGACCCCAGAATCTTTTTAAAAAACCATCTCCTTGAACTTTTGGTGTTTTCAAGCTGTGAATTGAAGGTTGTTGGTTTTTGGTTTTTTCTTCTTCTTTCATTTCTCAAATCATCAGCAAGGGAAGGAAAAAAATTCCCCATTGGGTCTACCAATGATAATTATAGAAAATACAGATGGCTAGAAACTGAATTTGGTTGGTGTGGCCTGTCAAAGAAAGCGCTATTGAGTCTATAGACTTAATGGCGCTCGATCTTCTTCTATTTTACTGTTGGTACCAGAGTGGGTTGGGAGTTGGTGGAATGTTAATTTGACCATATCAGCAGGTAAAGGTAGCACTCTGTGAAACCCTGGTTGCTTTCCTGCCACTGTCACCAAGACAGACACACAGACATTCCCTACCTGCTTAAGGTGTGTGTGCTCTCCTTCCCCCATTCATTATCCGCTGCTAACACCCTGCTCCCGTTACATGTGAACTTTCTCAGCTCTCCTCCCACCCTTGGTGACTCCCAGCATCTACACAGTCCTGGTGAAGACAGAAGAACATGTGTGTACTGGGAGAGGAGAGTGTTGTTTTGTTTTGTTTTTTTCTAAAATTCCTAGCAGTGGTAGTCTCCAGTGGGGACATTTCAAGGGATGGCTACTTGCTTCTTGGGTTTCTGCCCTTCAAAAGTTGTCAGGAAACAACGACTAACATTCTCATCAGAAAAACAAAATCCTCTATTCTGCAAATGGCCTACCAAATCTGTCTTTCTGTGCCCTTCCAAGTCTCTGCTCCTTTACAACTGACTCCTGGAAACCCTTCATTCCCAACGAAAGGCAAAGTCAACGCAGCGCAATGGTGAAGGGAAAGAGCAGACTTATACTGGAGACTCAAAGGGAAGGGATTCTCTTTCAGTCCGGTTCTGTCTGTAGTCACAAGACTGTTTCCCCGCCATGCTTTTCCTGATCCCTGGCTTTGTTCCTGTTCCCTTTCGGACTCAGTCTCCCATAGAGCGATGATCCTGCCCAACTTTTTGCCTGTCCTCTACTAGAACTTCCAGTGTCTTCTAGAATTCTAGATTTAGGATCAGCAAGCCTTTGTCCCTCCTGCTTCTGAACAGTACTAGGTCTGGCTAGTCCTGGGGACAGCACCCTTGCAACCAGCCCACCCTCTCTCAGGGCTGAGAGCAAATCTCAGAGAGCTCATTCCCACACCCATGCCATTGTTTCACAGCTCCAGCTCTGCTGCATCTCCTGTCTTATTTGGCATAATTTTGCCCTTCTTTGGCTCATTTTGCCTAGAGTCATGTCTTGGAGAGTTTGCCTCCCTGCCTTCCTTTTCACCCCCACAGCCGTCACGATTTGCAGGGTACGGTGAGGTCGCAGGGGTTACACACTCTGACCTCCATCACTTTGTCTCCTACAACCCCTGTCATCTCTTCCTGCCTCCCACCTCAGCCATCTACCTGTGGGCAAAGCCTAGTCCCTGCCATGGCAGGTAACACCACCCGTCTGAGATGGCACTTTCAACATGCCACCTTCGCCGTGCCACTGCCTAGCTTTCCAGTTCACTTCTTCTACCACTACACACACCAGCGATTCTTGACACACGCGAGTGACCACTTCCTCCCGTTCACCACTCCTTCACTGCCTTCGTGTCCCTGCGTCCTAACTTAGATTTCATGGCCCATCGCTCCCATGACCACTCACAACAAATTTTCCCTTCTTCTTACTTCCTACTCAGCTGTCAAAACTACAACATGTTCGAACACATAACTGCATAAAAGATGTCAGCCTTTGCTAGGAAAACGACCCCAAAGGCTGTAAGGTTGCATTCTAATTGCTGGCTGTAGCCCCCAAATAAGCATCCAACAGCGACCAAAACATTTCCTTGTGAGACGTTCTTTCACATCGCCCATCTTCCTACAGTGCCTTATCACATCGCTGCTCTGACCATTCCCCACAGAGGAGCATGAGAAACTGTCTTCTCTTCCTATATTCAGGCAAACAGCCCTGCCTGCTTCTCAGGCCCCTGCTTCCCTGTGCTGCCGCCTCCTCTCAGCGTTACATCTTGTGTCTCAGATCCTCTCTCCTCTTCTGCTTTAGCATTTAATTCCTTTGATCGTTTCCCATCTCCAGCAGCATCATCTCTTTACACAATAAACACACTCTTGTGTCCTATTTTAAGTAGCCACTGTCCTCTATCACATCGCATTTCCGTCTTGCTTTCTTCTCCTTTTGCATTGGGTAGCAAAATACCACCAAAGTCGTTCAATCCCTGCCACGTATACGTCTTCATCCTATTCTCTCTTCAAATGGCATCAGTAGGCTTTCTGCACCCATTATTCTACTGAAACGCTGCTACTTCCTGGGTGCCTAGTGACCTCTAGGCCGCTAAATAAATCTGATGCCTTTATGTCTTTGCCCCAACCTTTCTGCAGTTTTTGACACAAAGGACAAATTCTTTTCTCTGGACCCTTTAGCACATCCTTAAGTGGCATCTTGAACAATGCTCCAGAATCACCTTGGATGCTCCAATCTTCTCTTAATGTTCATCCCAAATGGCACGCACTCGCTACAGTCTTTCCCTTTATCCTAACCCAAACTCAGAATCAGTTGCCACAGAGGGGTTCACTCTCCCCTTGCAACATGTTTCCTATAACCTGATACCCTGGTGTCCCTTTGTGTCTTCCTGCTTCGATATTACTAATTAGAACATAAATCTAAAATTGTTTGGAGCAAGAGACAGGCCTATTGTATTTATAGCTATACCCTGGCCCTCGGTACAGTGTTTTGAAAATAGTGATTATACTACCAACGCATGAATGACCTTCCCCTCCGTATACAGCTTCCCCGGAGCCCCTACGCTGCACACTTGGTACTCCTCTGTTACAGCCTTCTCCCCACGTACAATTGATGAAGAATTTTGTTACTGACTAAGCAAACAATTTCATCAATACAGATTTATTGACAAAAATGGAGCAAATTAGATAAGCAAGCAATTTTTTTGTGTACCATTTATAGAAGGTTCAGAACACATAAGCCTTCCTCATGTAAGCGCGGTTTCTCCGGTGCCACCAGCTGCCACCACCACTGCTTGTTCATTGGGACGGCTGTTTAGGACTGTCAGCTTTCTACTGTTAGTCACAATTTGGTATCTCCTGAGGACCTGACTCCAGGGAGAGAAAGATTACAGCCACATCAAGGAGGAAAAACCCCATCAGCTCCATAGATTTACTCTAAGTATGGCGTAAAACAAACCAGAAAGCAAATGAATAGTATATCTCTTTTAAGTTCTTTTGAACTTTTTACAAAACTCCTACCACAAAGAGTGGAGAAGGCAATGTTTGCTGGTTTTGTTCCTTCTTGAAACTGGCGATGTGTAAGACATGAGGGTCAGGCAACAGAAACACAGCAGAGCAGAAGAGCCAGAGGCTGGGTTCTAGGGAGATGGATGCCACATAACTGTTCTATAATCCTACCTTAGTCACCATCGTAACAAGTGCTACAAAGAAGAAACTAAGAGGACTCAGACACTTTCTCACCGCCTCCAGGCACATCGCCTCCCGTCTCTGCCTGGCACTCCTGGGAGCTCATTTGTGCTCAGGCTTTCCTTTGGGCTGAACAGAAAATGGGTGGGGGGCTGGTGATGGCGATTGGGGTCAGGGCAATTACAGTCATCTTAATTAAGAACAATCAGAGAAAGGCTCTCCAGAGTGCACTCATACTTATTTGGGGATAGCAGAACAGCAGAGCATTGTGATGGGAATACACATGCCATAGTGAACCAGTGGGCTTATTGAAAGAATGAAGAGTAACATCTTAAAGACAAAAATGTGAGAGAGAGAGAGAGAGAGAGAGAGAGAGAGAGAGAGAGAGAGAGAGAGATGTATTATGTATGGTGCATGCACATATGGTTTGTGAACAAGAAGATGACATTGGATGTCTTCCTCTCTCCATCTCCACTTTATTGCCATGAGGCCACTGGTAGCCTGATGTTTGACTCTCCTGGCAGCCAGAAAGCTCTTGGGCTACACCTCTCTCTACCTCCTAATGCTAGGGTGACAAGCACATGCAGCCATGCCTGGCGTTTTATGCAGATGCTGGGGATTTGAACTCAGATACTCATGTTTATAGAGCAAGTGTTCTTACCCACTGAGCTACCTCCCCAGCTCCTCCATTAGATACTTAGAAGCAATAATCTTTGGTCCCAATGATTAATACTTGAATGTTATCCATGGGCACGTGGCCTTGTAGAAGTTCCCTATGGTGGCCTCTGTGCAAGCTTGGTATCTGGCAGTGTCAATTATGACCATTGCAATCGAGCATTCATTCATGTCTAAGGAGCCTTCCTTTTTAACCTCATTTTAAAATTTGCCTTGCACGTATACCCTTTTTATAGGGTTGATAAAACACTCCATTTGATTCTGAAAGCTTCCACTGTGTTTAGCGTTAGTGTGGCTTCCCCATGGAGGGTAAGATGCATTCCTCCATCAGTTGCTAGGAGCACTTTGCTGCCTTTACCACTCAGGATGAGGGGTGGTCGCAGCACCTCCCCACCCCTACATACACCTTGCGAACCGTCCCCATGCTGAAGTCACGGTTTGCCAGTGTGCATGTGCCACCCATTTCCTTCCGGGATCCTGCCTCAGAGCAGAGAGCGGGCGAATCCAGCTGAATTGAACAAGGTTGAGTTAAAGAGGACTAACGGCATCTCCATTGTCCTCCAACACTTCCTCTGTCCCTCTGCTTCACCCTAGAAACATCTCTGTCAAGGGGGAAGTGAGGGGACACCTCATCATTGGTCTTTTTCTTTTCTTTCTTTTTTTGGGGGGGAGGTGGTGGTGCTAGAACTTGAACTTAGGGATCATACGTGCTAGGCAAGCAAGCACGCTACCACTGAGCTGCACTCCCAGTGCTATTGGCTGTCTCCCTAGCCTTCTGCTCAGCCCCAGTGCTGACACATGTCCTCTTTCTGGTTTTATTAAAAGGACCCTTCCTCTTACATCTTTAACATCGGAGGCCTTTCCTTCCTCCTTATTCTTCCTTCTTGATGCTTCATATCCTGCCAGTGTCTCTCAGATATGGTGACCTCCCCAGTGCTAGGTACCAGCGTGAGCTTCACCTCTCCCTGCCTGTGTGTTTGCAGCCAACACAGAGCACTGATGCCGCCACGCCTTTGTTCATACTCACTCTTCTTTTCTTCAGGATCCTCCTAACCTCACCTGTCCCTTCTGTCAAAAATCCTATCCAGTTTAAATGCCACCATTCGAATGCTTTCCTAAAGGTCCCTGCAGGAAGTCCTCGCCTTCCATTATTTTGTTGTTCCCATAAATACTTTTTTTAACCTTTGCTGCACTTCCTACACGCTTTATAGTTTTGGTGTTTGTGAAAATGTTCTTTCCCCTCCTCTCCTGTGTCTCTCAGCTCTGAAAAGTAAGGACCAGTGTGTTTTTTGGAAAATTTTACAACACCTCAGAAAATACCCAGCACACAGTGGGGATATGGCAGCTTTAGTATCATATTTATAAATAAATTACACATACTTTGTCTTCCATGGTATAGAAAAATCATTCTAGAGTTACCCTTCTACCGTAAAATAATGGAAACATCTCTGTGCCATTTGGCATAATTATCTCTGTGATGCACATTTATACCACAGTGTAATTAAACTGTACAGCTAACCACAATGGAACCAGGAAAAAGAGACCTAAGAATGCATTTAGATAAATCTTGGAGGGTCTGATGTTATTCCCCCGTTTCTAGTCTTTTCACACTGAGAATCAGTAATGCTGACATATTTGTCGTCACAGGACAAAAACGAAATTGAAGCTGTTTAAGAACCTCCAGGTACCACAGAGTGCACAGAACTCAGGAGCAGGAACAGGACATAGAGAGACTAATCGCTGGAGAAGTGGAAATACACTTCTTCCTCCACACTTCAGTTTGGGCTATCTGAACGGCCTCCTCCGGGAGACTTGTGGAGTGTCTACTGTTTGTTTTGATAATGTTGAAAGAGGATGAGTTTGAGAAGTTTAACTCTGTAAATACTCCCCGATTCAATGGGTTCTGTGAAACTGAGTTCGGGTTTAAACAGCAGTCCTTTAAGGTATGCTTAAAATGAAGTGATGATAACTTATTAGTCATCAAATAATTCTCTGAATCTTTGTACCAGCTGCAATGCAGAGGGCATTGCTGCCACTTCACAGAGGAAGAAATACTCAAGGGGCCAGGGAGGTGACTCCATTTGTAAAGTGTTTGCTGCATAAGAAGGAGGACCTGAGTTCAGATCCCTAGTAGCTGTGTGAAAAAAAAAAAAACACAACAAAAAACAAAAAACAAACCAACAACAACAACCAAAACCCAAACAAACAAAAACAGGCATGGATGGATCAGAGATCAAGAGTACTTGCTGTTCTTTGGGAGGATGTGTGTTCCCAGCACACATAGCAACCAATAACTACCTGTAACTATAGATCCCAGGGATCCCATGCCATCTTTAGGCCCCCAGGGACACCAGATACACACACAGTATATATGCATAATTTCAGGCAAAACATCCATGCTCATAAAATAAAATAAAATAAAAAATTAAAAGCAAAAACCCAGTCAGGTATGGCAGCACATGCCTGTAACCTTGGTCCTGAGGTGGAGACAGATGGATTTCTGGAGCTCAGTCTAGTCTTGTGGGCAGCCGATGAGCTCTTGAGAGACCCTGTCTTGAAAGATAAGACGGAGAGTGATAGAGGAAAGCTATGTGACCCCTCTCCATGTGCACACATACATGCATACACATCCATACACACATGAACACACACAAATATGTATACACATATACACCATACATGGAAAGAAGGAAGGAAGGAAGGAGGGTGGAAGGGAGGGAGGGGAGGAAGGGAGGAAAACAGATTCAAGACACTAATTAACTGCCTTGTTCTAGGGCCCAGCTCTGGAGTGACTGCTCTTTCTTGTTGCTGTCCTGGGGGTCTTCTTTTTTTGTCTTCATTTGGTGTATCTCAGACACATTTATTGATGCCACATTGTCAATGGTACTTAAATGAGTGTACAGTGACATTCCATGTTCCCGTCTAACAGAGACTGCTTGAGTTTAGCTGACAGGATTCTTTGTCTTGAGTGGACTCAGGGAGCTGTTAATGACGCGGCCCTGGGCAGGTGGAGGACTGGAGCCTTCCCAAGCTTCACTCTCCTATCCACACTCCTCATTTTATGAAAGAGGAAGGTCATTAACCCCATTCCTTACACAAATTTCTTGGTAAACCTGGCTACAGTAGGATTTCATGGGGAGCCAGACATTTTCAATATGGCTTTGAAGCATCTCAGTGCTGAAGTTCTTAAGAACAGTGTGGAAACCTCCTCTTCATACCATCACTGTTGGGATTGGCCTTGACTGTCCCTTGGACATGCTGCCACCCTTGAGAAGCTGCACCACCCTAGAGTGTTCCTTCCTTTCAAAGGACCTAGAAAAAGATGCCCTGTCCAAAGACATGAGCAGAAAATGGACAAGACAAGTTGTGTTGGGATTGCTCAGCCCAGCTTAGGCCTCAATGTACCTTTGAGACTAACAACAGCTTCATAACGAGACTTTTAATCTGCTAGGAAAGTGCTCTGAAGAGCAAAGGAGGAGTGTCTTTCTAATCACAGGAACGAGAGTGCACATCATCTTCTGTTTCCAAATTCACTCCTCTACACATAGGTTTTAAGTGGTTGAGGGGAGATGTTTTGCATTGCTTCTTATGCATTTTTAAACACACTTTTCTCAGTTGTTACATAAACTGTTTAAACATCAAAAGCTTCAAAGACAGAAACCCAGAAAAAAAGCCATTCTGTGTTGAGTTGGAGCTGTATTTTTTAATGGCAGTCACAGGCATCTAAGTGTTCCTTTTCCTATTTTCTGTCTCACCTACAACAAAACACCTCAACAGTAACATGAGAGACAGTGCTCAGAAAGCAATTTGAAACACATTTACAAAGCTGCTTTGGGGGGAAAATTGAGTCAAGTCAGTTTTTTCCCCTTTCCTTTACAGGCTACAGAAAAGAAAACCCCTTTTTAGAGGGCAAGAGGTTTAAAAGGGAGGAGAAAGGGAAACATAGCATCTCATCTAAAATCCTGCAAAGAAGCGTGACTATTATTGTAGGAAGCAGAGGGTGAACCTCACTTGTGAAGGAGACCTCTTAAATGAGAGAGATGTGTCTTGCTGAAATATTACTATTACTGCATGAGCCTTCAAAGCGTATACTCCAATGGCACAAGCCATTGTCAATGTAATCTAAATGGATGCATTTGTTTTTAATAGAAGTAAAAACAACAGAACTTGGCCACAATAGTATAATATTTTCATCTTAGCTTTTCAATCTTCAAGAGTTATATAATTTTTTTCAAAATATTGGCAAATAATGCAAGAGGCAGATGAAAATAAATATTCTCATCTTGCAAAGTATGAATTGAGTCAACAATTTCCACGTCACAGAAACAATGGGTGAGAATGACCTTGTACTCCTGATCCTGCTTGTAATGCATGTCAAAGGCTGGGACCAAGAGGTGTGTAGTACCATAATGGACTCTGACCTAAGAATATTAGGTACACAGGTGGACACATAAACAGAAAAGGAGATGGTTACTTTCCTCCATTGAAATTAGTCTTTTGTTTGGACATTTAAATTTACATTTACTTCCTACAGGAAAGACAAAAATATCAATTGTGAGAAATCAGGAGAGCTGAATACACAGGAGTGTGTGATTGACAAGGGTCCCGAGAGTGAGTAATGAGAGGGGCACTGGAGGTCAGGGTCAAGTGATTGGCAAAGCTGCTTTCAAGAGATGTTTCCTTGATGCTGCTTTGTTGATGACCTAAGGGCTCGCTCTCTCTCTCTCTCTCTCTCTCTCTCTCTCTCTCTCTCTCTCTCTTTCGCTCTCTCGCACTCTCTGTTTTCTTTCTTGCATTTGCTTTGTGCTATTTTGAAGGTAACGTTTAAGATTAAAATAAAGAACACAGGAACCAGGAAGGGAAGTTGCCTGAAGCTTAAGTCCCTTTCTTGGTGGGGCTTCCCTTCCTGAGGTCCCCTGTTCTGATCACAGAGCAGAGTGAGTTTTATAGTGACAGGACCAGCTTTGTTGCTTTCTTCCCCTCTATCAGTATCTAACATAGCAGAGAATCTTATGGCTACCATCACATGGTCTTGTTCACTGATTTTCTGGAGCATGCTTCCTTAAAATTCATTTCATTTGAAGTAACAGGCACAATTCCTCAAGTTAATAATGGTTTCAATTTTAAACATGATATTATTCAAGGAATCCTGACCAGGAACATACTATCTGAAACTTTAGTTTTCATGTTGACTAAATCATGAAAAACCTAAAGAAAAAATATCTTGGCAGTTCTTTTATAAAAAAATACAATATAGAATGACCTTATTATATGGCCACTACACTCCTTGATACATGCCCAAGGGACTTGAGAACAAGTGTTTAATATACGAGCATCAGTAGCACCACTATCCATAATGGTCACAGGGTATGTAGCCCAAATGCCCATTAATGGTTGACAATGGAATATTATTTGGCCATAGGGAGTATTGATACATGTTGCAACAATAGGCAAATGTTGTGGGATGTCCTGTATGCTGTCAATATATGTTGCTATGATTGACTGATAAATAAAATGCTGATTGGCCAGTAGCCAGGCAGGAAGTATAGTGTAGGCAGGACTAGGAGGAGGAGAATGCTGGGAGGTGGAAGGTTGAGGCAAGAGAGGCTTCCAGCCACAGCCATGAAAAGCAAGATGTAAGGTACTGGTAAGCCACGAGTCACATAGCAACTTATAGACTAATAGATAAGAGTTAATTTGAGATATAGGAACTAGATAGCAAGAAGTCTGAGCCATTAGGCCAAACAGTTTAAATAATGTAAGCGTCTATGTGTTTATTTTATAAGTAGGCTGTGGGACTGCTAGGGTTTGGCGGGAGCTGAAAAGAAACTCTCTAGCTACAGGTGAATCTTGAAAACATTATGCTAAGCAAAAGAAGTTAGTTCAGTCATGAATTGTATTCTATTTGTATGAAATGTCATAACAAAGAAACCCATGGAGAATGTTGGGAAGAGAAATTAACTACTGAGCGAGTAAAGGGCAAAGAAAATGTTCTGGAACAAGATGGAAGTGGTGGCTTATCAACACTATGAACGTACTAAATATCACTCCGTCCCAATCACTTAAACATGTGAAATGTTTTACAAATTTTACCTTTAAAAAACAAAACTTCCAGAAAGAAAATGTTAAGTATGAAGACTTAAAATTCGACACAGGAAAATATAAAGTTTTATATAAATGAATATACAGTGTGATGGTTAGTTTTCATTATATTCTTGATACACCTAGAACTGTCTAGGAAGAGGGTCTCAGTGTGAGATGGTCTAGATTGGGTTGGTCTGTGAGCTTGTCTCTGGCAGATTGTTTTGACTATGTTAGTTGACATTGGAACATCCAGTCCACTGTGCATGGCACCATTGTCCAGGTCTGGATCCTGGGCTCTATAAGAGTCAAGAGTGACCTGAGTAGTAAACATAGACATGCACTCATTTTGCTTTACTCTCAACTGTAGATGTCATGTACCTGTTTTAAGTGCTTGCTGTCTTGACTTCTCCACAATGAAGACTCATAACGTAGAATTGTAAGTGAAAAAAAAAAGCCACTTCTCCCTTAATTTATTTTTGTCAGGATGTTTTATCATAGCAACAGAAATAAAACTATGAAAATTAGGGCATATTTTCCTCAAAACAATAAACATAGGTCTACCTTGTGATCTTGAGCTTATATTTTCCCATAGAGATATTTGCTTATCCATATTCAATGTATTCACATTACCCAGGAAGTGGAAATACATAGCTATGTATCAGCTGATGAATGGATAATGAAAATGTGGTACATTTACATAGTGGAATATTATTCATCTGTTATGGAAAATGAAATTACAAAATCTTCAGGTAAATTGTTGGAGTTGGAAATAATCATTCTGAGTGAGGTAACCCAAATCTAGAAATACAAATACCACATGTTCTCATTCATATGTGGATACTAGCTTTAAATCTTTAGACATGTGTGTTTAAACTAACCCATTGATGTCAATAAATCAATACAGAGGTCATGGGGGTAGGTATTCAAGGGAGAGAAGATAGAAGTGTTATAAAGGAGCAAATGAAGTATAATAATGCAAGAAGGGTGATTGGGGAAAGGGAGGGTAGGGAAAAGGAGGAAGTATGTGAAATTATAAGTAACACTAAAGACCTTAGAAAAAGCCATATATTAACCTGCTACTGTAGAAGCTTCATAAAATATATACATATACACATATAAGAAGAGTTTAAATAGATTCACCCTAAGACAGGGGGACAGTGCCTCTCCAAGACACCACAGATTATCAAGTAAAAAACTCATTGTCTTAAATGTATTACCTCTTTTTAAGTTTCTGGTAAGTGGGGGTCTAGTAGACCCCAAATATCTTTTTTTTTTTTTTTTTGGTTTTTCGAGACAGGGTTTCTCTGTGTAGTTTTGCGCCTTTTCCTAGATCTCGTGTTGTAGACCAGGCTGGCCTCAAACTTACAAAGAGCTGCCTGCCTCTGCCTCCCGAGTGCTGGGATTAAAGGCGTGCATCGCCACTGCCTGGCTAGACCCCAAATATTATAGGCTATTGTCAAAGCTCTTTGTGACCCTCCAGAGCCTGATGTTAAGAACATATTGCCAAAGATGACACATACGTGAGTCATACAATGTGGAGAAATCAAGCTTGTATCAATGTGGAAGCTTTATTCTTACTAGCTGCTGGAGGTATGTTACCATGGAGAAAAAGTAATCATTAGTTTCATCTATGAACACTATAATAATAATGAGCCTGGCAAGATATGCTCACCTATACAACAGTGGTACAAATATGAGCGTAACCACCACCTTCTGATTGGACTTAAGACCCACTCCACAATACCTGGCACCATTAACAGGGCCAAGAACCAGAGACTAGATAGGTCACAGCACTTAGGGGAGAACCTACTATCATTATTTTGGTAAATGGATCTAGTACTAAACCAACACTTCAACACACCATTATCCTTGTAGATTAGTGTATCACTCAGTCTTCATTAGAGAAGTTCATTTTTGCAGGGGGTATAAATTAGTGCAGAGACCCACAACTGGTCAATGTGCAGAACAGAAACAGCAAGGTGACTAGCCCTAAATTGGGCGTCTATATTGCACTCCTTCCTCCCAAGGCTCAGGAATCATCAAAAAAGAAGCAACAGAAAGATTATCCTACTCAAAGGCAATTGGGTAACTACAGTGGAACCGTTTTCTAGATGTAACAGGGCAGCTGCACATATGAACTCACAGTTCTGTGACTATCTGCACAAGCTCTGTACAGAATTGGGTCAGACAAAAATCTCAGTATGGGATGGGGGTGGGCACAAAGTTCCACTCCTAGCTGGCAAGCTATTGGCGATTGACAGCTGCTGGGAGAGGCTGAGATACAGCCTCTGCGAGGCTGCTGGGCTCCAGGAGACAGCTTCACACTCGTGGACATGATGGCAGCGTCAAACGGACTGAATGGGCTTAACAAAAGAAAAACAACACATGGAATCGTGGGGGAATAAGGTAGAGGTCGAAGAGGAGAAAATGGGAGGTGGGTTTGATCAAAACCCGTTATTCTGCATGTGTGAAATTCCAAAATCATAAAATGATGAAAATAGGAAACACAACAAGACCTGGACACAGTGAAGAACAGCAGCAGAGAGTAAGCCCCCCAACAAGTAGAAGAACCCAAGCCTCCACGAAAGACGCCTTCCACAAAAGCAAAGCCATCCCCAAAGCAAATTCAGGAGGAATTCTTTTTTAAGTGAAAAAGATATAGTAGAAATATTTCTTCTCTTATACTGTTGAGACAATTACCTATTAAATGTTCTAGTTTGATTTTTCTTGTTAATAAGTAATTCATTTGTAGTCATTTTATACAATTATATCAGTGTAACATATGGCATAACTCTAGGACTTGTTTATAGTAGAATTTTCCTTCATATGCCCCAGCTTTAGAAAGCAATACAAAGAAATATTTTAGACTATTTTTGGCCTACTGTCCGAAACAATTTGAAGTTAGGTTGAAATATTCTTCGCATGCAAAACAAGGAGCTCCATCAGAATAAGAGATGTGAAGCACCAGCCCGGTAAGAAAGGAGGCAGCAAACGTCAGCCTGTCGGGTCTGAGTGGCAGAGAGATAGGATACAGTTGTTTCAAATAATGTTCATGATGGGGGTGAGTTAATCGGGGGAAAAAACAGAGAAAAGCAATTTGCAAAAAGCGAAGCCCACGTTGAGTATAACACAGAAGGATAAGAGAGCAAACAGGAAGGGAGATGCAAAGCATTCAGGAGACAATTACTCTCTCTCACAGGGTTCTGTGGATGATCTAGCAGTAGGTGCCCTGCCAATGGCAAGGGGCCACCTCCATGAACAGGCCTGAGGGAAGTAATCAGAGATGAGAATAACCAGAGGCAAAAGATACCGAACAGGGAGAAAGGATGGAGAAGTGTGTAGCCTGGACTTCAAAGGCATTGCACAATGAGAGAGTGAGCAAAAGCTGAGAACCAAATGAAGGCTCTGCCCCCAAAATTACAAAATTGCGAGATGATGGAGGCAGGGAAGGCGTGGGCGAGTATTGGTGAAATTATTAAGGCCACTCCACGTAGTTAAAAGGGAGGTTTATTTTGTGGGCTAACTTACAAATGAAGGGGTAGGTTGCAGGGTCTGGCAAAGGTATAGCGCAGTTCTCTGGAGAACTCTGCTCGGTCTACCTCCAGCATCCAGGGTCTGGGAACCAAGTGCGAGACCTCTTCCCGCTCTTTGGTCTTCCGCTTCCTCCTCTGCCCTGCTTTGTGGGCGTGACCATTACTGAAGCCTCAATGGGGATTGGAACTTCCAGGCCAATGCTGGGATGGCTATCCACTACAGGCGAGGACACGGCAACACAGTACAGACAGACAGCATCCTCATCCTCATCCCTAGCAGAGAGGACTCTGGAGCTTCACATTCAAATAAGTAGAAGAGAAAAGTGAATAGGGGCTTCACTAAGGAGGAGGGCAGAGACAGCCTGTGGAACTTGATTTTTTCCTTCCACAGTTGAAGTTCCAGGGTTGGTGGCAAGCACCTTTACCTGCTGAGCCTTCTCACTGGCCCCATTTCTTAGTTTTGTGGTGGTGGTTGTCTCAGGCTGGCGTCAACCTCGGTCTCTCCAGTGCTAGGACCACCAACATGACCCTCCACACACAGCTCTGAATACTTGAAGTGTGTCGGAAGCAGTTCTACCACCTAAGGCCCCTCTCAAAATATTTGCTTCTGTTTGTGAACACACCTCTCAGGCAAATGTCCTCTCCGGGAGAGGGATTGTTTCTTCATTGTGGTCATGGTATTTGAATGTAAGGCCTCATGCATACGTGCCAAGTAAGCATGGTGCAGATAGCCTACATCTGCTGCCCCTCTTCTCTTTTTCTTATTGAATCAGGAAAGGCTTGAACTCATGATCCCTGTGTCTAAATCTCCCAGGAAGGTAATCCTGGGTCACCAGGCTCAGCTTGAATAGCATGCCAAATGTTGGGCGACACAGCCCTGTGTGCTACATTATCACTTTCATGTCATCTCTTAATATTTCTGTGTCCTAGTTTTCTCATCTGAGGAAAGACATTCACAACAGTGACCACCCAAGTCCCCTGCTCTTACCATCGAAGGGACAGTGAGACTGTGATGCTGTGGTATGCTGTGTGACTGTGCACATCATAGTGACGTTAACTTTGCCGTCACTAGTGTTTGTACCATCCTTTGTCACTAGTGGTCACACTGCCTGTACGCCTCAGTGAAACAGCACAGCAAGGAAAAAGATTTTGTTAAAAGTCATTGTAAACTGGCTTTGCTGTAGAATTATCATAAAAAGGAAATGATGAGGTCAGTTTTCCTGCAGATTTTAAAAAATTAAATGTTATATTTTAATAACAATATCATATCAAAAGGAGGAACTATGAGATTAAAATGAAATTAACCCAGTGTAATTAGTGTGAATTATCAAAATACCAGCAAATAAGTGTATATATGCTCTATTATTTTAAAAAAACCAGGTGTTTAAATGAAATAAAACTCCTTTTTGAATTAACAGAGACTATGAGTTGAATTATGCTTTTTAAATATAGAAAAGACTGGCTCTAATTGCTTCTCCATAGGTACCAGGTTAATATTTTATAAAAATATTTCAAGAAGAAATAATCAATGTGATTAATACATTTGCATGCAAGTCTATCCTCTCCCAATGGATCTTTGGCCCTGCCAATGAAAGGGAATTTAGATATCAATCTAGTGTAGGATATTAGTGGGCAATGCTAACCAAAGTGGAAAGACAGTAGATTCTTCCAGCATCTTTAGCTTAGCAGAGAAATTTCTGTGCAGATTTTGGATCCTTGAAAGGCAACATAAAGACCAAGCAAAGTTCTGGAAGATGACTGGCTTGAGGCACGGGAAGGGATTAGGTAGGAGATAGGATAACAGCATATAGGCATGAATACAACTAGTTCATGTGCAAGTGGTCAGTACGCTCATCGTGGACCCCACCACCCGGATTCTTCCCTCCAACCCTGCCCAGCTACTCTCCTCAAATTCCTCCCTTGCCCCCTCTCAAATAGACAGTCTCTTTTTACTTTATTATATTTGTTACAAGAATTTTTCCCTTCCATGTTAGCATATCTATGGATATTGTCATTGTTCTGATCATATATGTGCAGCCATTTCTAGAAAACCTTTTTTTTTGCTGCAGATTTTCTGGTATTCTGGCTTTTACAATCTTTCTACCCCCTTTTCTGCAATGTTGGCTGAGAAGCCATATAAATGCTCCCTCTGATCCATTGATCTCTGCTCTGTGTCCAGTTTCTTCCTCAGCAATGTTTACAACTACCCTAATCACAATAGCCAGGAAAAGGAAAATGTCCTTCAACAGATGAAAGGATAATGAAAATGTGGTACTTGTATACTATAGAATATTATTTAGTTGTGAAGAAAAATGAAATTTCCAGGTAAATTGATGGACCTAAAAAAGGTTTTATTGAGTAAGATAACCCAGACCCAGAAGGACAAATGACACATGTCCTCTCTCCTCTGGGATTAATAGCTCTCAACACTCAGGTGTGAGTATACAACATGGAATAATCACTGAAATCAGGAAAATATAAAGGTACAATAGGTGGTAGTGAGGCTTGGGAGGGTAACAGCAGGATCCAGGTGATGTGAAATAGCAAATGGAATAATGGATAGGGGCTCCCAACGTGGGAGGAAGGAGGGAAGCCAAATACAGAAGAAAAAAGAGGAGAGACAAATATGTCCAAGGAAAAAGCCTCAAGGAATCATATTATTTTGTATTTACGGTAAAATTATACATAATATGTCTGGAGATATATCTATACTATAAGTATATGTACACACACACATACATACACACAGAAGTTAAGGCATTGGGGCTGTCAATGCTCCCCACAATAATCATAGATTAAAATACAGAAATGAGAAACTTCTCATTGATTAAGGTAGTTCAAATGACTTCCTAAACAGTATAGATTATCCCTGGTTGCCCCTCAGGGGTTGAGGGTAAGCCCCCATTACTGAAGATAACATACAATGACTCAAGGTAGACTTGACATGAAAGCCTCTTTCTTGCAGTCTAGCTTCCCTGGTTCCAGAAATACTACAAAAGCTGCCAAGGAGTAAAGCAATTAAACAGTTCTATCCTGCTGCAATACCTATAGCAGTTGACAAGATATGCATAAAGGTGTAAGAAGTCACACATGTTAGTGAAAACCAACACTCACTCAACAGGAAAGAATCATGCCTGGTACTAGAAACCTAGCCAGCTTCCCAAAGCTAGTGAGGGCATAGACTTTATAGAAGAATCTATACCCATCACTTGCTAGACCATCACAATTCTGTATTACATTCTAAACCTTATCTTTACATCCACAGATAAGGGTGGCTACTACCCCTCATCAAAGAAACTTCTCTAGCTGCGTGGTGGTGGTGCATACCTGTAATCCCAGCACTTGGGAGGCAGAGGCAGGTGGATCTCTGTGAGTTTGAGGCCAGCCTGGTCTACAAAGTGAGTTCCAGGATAGCCTCCAAAGCTACAGAGAAACCCTGTCTCGAAAAAACCAAAAAAAGAAAAAGAAACTTCTCTTTACAGCAAAAGGAGCTCATCACAGAAACACACACACACACACACACACACACACACACACACACACACAGGTGAAACCAAAGGAAACATTAGTTATTGACATGGATTCCAAGATTGGAAATTACCCCCAATAAATACTAAGCTTTTCTTTTTTATCTTTTCCCAAATATCATAATCTAAAATCCTAATTATATAACCATCAGATTATACTTTAATTTTCCATGCAGTTTCCATACTTTTTCTTATGAATATCCTTTAGCAAACTGTCAGAGATCCATATATACCTTGCTGTAGCTGAGAAATGAATGCATAAGACCCCAATTCTCCCAGGTTATCCTTGCTTGCAGAAATTGCTTTTCCTCCAACTGATAAGAGAAGTCATTTGCACAGCCCTATACATGCAGGAGGCTGGCGCTCAGCAATAACATTTTGAAACTTTGTTTCTATTGAATATTTTAGTTCCTGAAGATGATATCAGTGGGTGGGGCTTGGGGTCTACCTACAACTTCTCCTCTAATTGCTGCAGTGGTCCAAGGCCCAGAGTAGGTCTGCTTGAGGACAAGCCGGTTTACCCTCCTCCTTTAGCTGGCCAAGGAACATCTTCATGGACTTGTCTCTTCCATTTTCACCAAAACTTTGTCAGATGAAGAAAACTTGTAAGGCATCTTGTCAACAAAACTTATCTGAACAGCAATTAGATGTGAACATAGAAGGACAATCGAATCTTTAGTACATAGTAGCATCAATTTGTCCGACTGCAGTGAATGGGGACCCATCCCATGGTGGAACCTTGGAAATACTTGTCTTATTTTTGGAGGAGCCCTTTAGGTGCATCCAGGATGACTGCATCAACCTACGGCTACAACCTGGGTTGACAAACTGTTAGATCTTCCACAGGAGATGACTACTAGTCACTCCATTGCCATTGAGGCGTCCCCGTGCATCTTTAATTCATCTTCACACAGTCCTGAAAGAGATTTTCAAGATGATGCAGGGAAGCCTTGGAGTTCCTGTGGCTGAAATTTGAAAACACAGGTAAGGAAGACAGAATACTTTTCTCACTCGCTTTTAAACCATGTCCAAAGTGCTTTCATCAGCCGTTTCCATCGACAGTCAAGTCACATGGAAAATCAATTTTTAGGCTGTGTGGACTGCAATAATAAAGTCCGAGATGGACGGCAGGAGAGGGGAAATGAAGAAGCCACATGGTGTTCTAGAAATAGCTGGGCTGATTTAAAGAGATGGAAGCTCATCAGCTAGAACACAGCCCGGCCTCTCGTGGCAACCTGGAGACAAAGCACTGCCCCTGGGGTAGGTCTGACACGTGTCCAAGAACTGGGAATTGGCACCGTGATAACGTGAACTGAATGGGAAGTCACATATCCCAGAGATCAGCAAAGACCCACGGTCCAAGTGAACGTGAACACCAGAGGAGAGGTAAAACCGGGAGGCATGACTGGATGAAAGCTCACTTGTACATTCGTTATTCAACCATCTAGTTCTTAACGATCATAGGTCATCAGTAAGACAGAGGAAAATGTACAAGGGGGGCTGCTGCCCTGAGTGACTTTGTATTGCCCCGGGCAAAAGCAGAGGCAGTTGAAGGCAGAAGTCCTTCCTAGGTCATTATAAGCTCAGGTCCCTCTGTCTGCTAATAGGAGCATAGCACTGTCAGTTTCCAGATTTTAATAATACATTATGATTATGTAACAGGCTATTACTGGAGAAAGCTGGGCAGAGAGGGGGTACATCGAAACTTCTGTGGTTTGTGAGCCTTGCCTAAAAAGTTTCAAATGTCAAGCAAAACAAAATATAAAGATTGATCTGCGTATGAATTTGTGTCAGCCTGTGTCCAGTGATCCATTAGTCAAGAAAGGATGACCTGCATTAGCAGCAACGGTAGCAGCTGCCTTCCCATCTTGTTGCATTAGATTGCTACTTAACACGCTGCTTTAAGGCCAAGCAAGCAGAAAGAATGGGCCCATTCTATGCAAGTACGATACTGGGACAGGCTGTTGTATTAGAGCTTCCATGTGGGTCTTAGTCCATTTTCTGCTAAGGGAGGACAATGCCGAGACTGAGTAATTTACCAAAGAGTTAATTTTTGCTCACACTTCTGCATTTCACATCTGCAGTGGTGAGAGCCTTGTGCTGCTTCCATTCACGATGGGACACGAAAGAGCAAGAGGGACATACAAGAGACAAAATGGGGAGTAGCCTAGCTTTGTAATACACCATAGTAGCTAATCAGACCCTGTGACAGTAAGGATACAAGCAAGAAAGGCATGCAGCCATTGGTAAGTGCCCCACCTTCATGACCCAAACATCTCCCATTAGGCTCTACTTCTCAATCCTACCACAATGAGGAACGTGAATTTGCAGGGAGACAATATTGAAATTACCTATTGAAATCACAGAAAATACTGTTTCCAACAGGAAAGTGAACCCCATGGTTTAGGAGTGCTTGGTGCACGTCCTGAGAAGATCTGAGCATACAATCTATGTCCCATAGTTGAAGTAGTTCCTGGCTGGGCCCAGGGACTGGCACACCCCTCCGGGAGCAGGGAAAGAGGTGAGCCTCCTCATGGACCCTCTGCTTCCTGCCTTTATGTCCCTGTTGCCTCACTACTACCCTTGCTAGCTATGAAAAAAACAGCCCAGACTTTCTGGATCACCCATCCACCTGGAGACTAGACATAACTTTGAAGTGCCTGTGCTGCTGGGTAACTCGCACTGTCTCGTTCTTCAGCCACACACTTACCCCACGGCCACGTCCTTCCCCAAAGCCCTTCGTCTAAGTTCCCATTAAGCTACGCAGAACTCTGGTCCCAGAAAATGCTCAAATGAACCATGAATATTTTCCTTTACCCTTCCTTGTTCATGATTATTCTGTTTAAAATTACCCTGCCCTGTTTATTGTTGTATATCATGGGCATACACATGGAAATATCAGCATAATTATTTATGGCTGCCCAACATACTTTGGCCAATCTAGACTCAGAAACATGCAAGAGAGACTAAGGAGAGAGGTAAGTGTCCCCATCACCCCACGTTTTTACTGCTCCCACGCATTTCCCTCCCAGTGTTTTGCAGGTACTGACAAGGTAGTAGTTGATATGGAGAGAATCTTACTCACATGGGCTCTAACTACAGTATTAGGAGAGAAGATCATGAAATGCATAGGTCATGCCAGCTCTTAAGGAACAGAAGCTAAAATGTGAGAAGACACTGGAGGCCAAATTAAAAAACAGTCTAATATAGATGCGATACAAGTCAAACCATATGAGATAGCCACTTTTGTAGCTAAAAAACAGAATATGAGGGCTGAATGTGGGGGGGGGGCAGCATGAGAACCTGAATTTGAATCTCTAGTACACACATTAAAAGTTGCATGTGTCTGTACATGTGTGGGACTCCAATGCTGGGAGGTGGCAACAGATAAAGGTAGGTTACTGTGGCCTGTTAGCTGCCAGCCTAGCTCAGTGAGAGGCCCTGCTGCAAGGGAATAAAGCAAAGTGGTAGAGCGAGGCATTCAACATGCTCCTCTTCGCCTCCTGGCACACATGGTGTGCTGACTAGTTTTTATGTCACCTTGATACAAGCTAGAGTCACTATGGAAGAAGGAACCTCAGCTGAGAAAAAAAAATGCCTTTACCCACCAGATTGGCCTGTGGGCAAACCTGTGTACATATTCTTAACTTAGAATTTATGTGGGAGGGCACAGCTGATTGTAGGTGGTGCCGTCCCAAGAAAGTGATTCTGGGCACTATAAAAAGCAGGCTGATCAAGCCATGAGCAAACAATGTGCCTCCAGGTTTCTGTGCAGTTCCTGAAGGGACCTCCTTCAGTAATGGACTATTACCTGGAAATGTAAGCAAAATAAACCCTTTCCTCCACAAGTTGCTTTTGGTCATGGTATTTTATCACAGCAACAGTAACCCTAAGACACATAGATATACACACATGAAAACACAACACACACACACACACACACACACACACACACACACACACACGAATATCAGAAATTTCATGACATTTAGCTTAATAAAAAAAGAGAGAGTACAGTAGTACAGTCTCACTTATGAGGTGCTTCAAAAAGGAAATAAGCTATGCTATATTATTTGTTGGTTTACTGATACATTTTACTAGTAACTGAAAAATGATTCACTGAGCTTCCACTATGTGCCAGATACTGTTTAGGCACCTGTATTCAGTAAGATGAACATCCAAATGTGTATCCTTCAGAATTGAGATTCTAGTACAAAAGACATCTTATATTTTTGTATATACAAATATACACCCAAAAAAGCATTGACAATATACTTATTGTATATATACATATACATAGTATCTATTGTAGAATTGTTATCTATCAATATGTAACATTTACGCTAAAATGTATTAATATGTGTATCAAATGTGTATGTGTCTCTATATAAAAATTTATAGTAATTTGCACTATAAGCAGAATGGAAGATGGGGACTACAGGAAACGTGGTACACAGCCCAATTAGGAAAGTCTTCACTGGTAGATCAGCTTTTGAACACATGTATCAAAAGGACAATGGGGTAAAACGTGAGGACACCCGAGAAAGTATTCCATAAAGGGGACGCACCAGACCTGCAAGATGACAGAAGCGGAATGAGCCTAGGGTAGAGAAGTAAGCAGTGTTCAGGAAGTCAGTGGTACAATCCAAGACACTGGAGGAGAAGCCATTGGACAGGTTCTCAGCTTCAGCTTATGTTTCAAAGAGTCCCTCTGGTGCTTCTGTTCATAATAGACTTTTTAGGAGCAAACAGATGCAGGGATGTGAGTTACACAAACTTCGGTGACTCAGGACAGAGTGGTAGGATTGAGATGGTGAGAAGCAGCCAGCTTGGACCATAGGTGATCATAATTTGAGGGTAGACAGAATTGATTTGCTGAAACAGGGGATCTGGCATCTGAGAAATACATAAAGCTGAGAAAGACAACTTTTTGAACTAAACAACTGAAAGATCTTTCCAAAAAACAAAATATAGGAAAATTACAGTAGAAGCAGTTAGTACTAGTGTGTGGGATGATAAAATTTGAAGATTTCTGTTCAGATTTTGTTAAATATGAGAAATTATTATATGTCTACATGTCAACACATAAGGATATTCATTCCAGGGTCAAAGATAAACATTTCCATATATTTATAGCTTCAACTTCTTTCAAATGATTGCTTGTGTACTTATCTATTTCTAGTGGTTTAGAATTAACTTTATGTTAGCCCAATGTTAGTGTATTTTTTTTCTCAAATGAGAAGGAATTATAACTAGCTACACACAAATAAGCAAAGGTGGACTTTGATCAAATTCATTTTGCAATTTGATCATACAATTTGGGAACTATTGAATTAAAAAAGTTAAACACATCCTTCATTGTATCTTCAGGTATTTGAGAAGGAAATTGGACTTATTTCTAATCTTTTAAATTCATGAAATTGCACTGTTTCTTGTCATTAGTCATGCAGGACTGTAATGTGCTACTCTTACATTCTCTTCATTTTTCTTTGACTCTCTGGTGTCAGAAAAAAGTGTCCAAAAATCTTCCAAGATGTGTGCATCATCCTTTTTTGTTTCATAGAATCTTAGAGAAGTTTGTGTAACTCACATCCCTGCATCTATTTACTCCTAAAAAGTCTATTATGAACAGAAGCACCGGAGGACTCTTTAACATAAGCTGAAGCTGAAAAACCCTCCAATGGCTTCTCTGTCTTTACAGTAAAAGCCAAACACTTTCCAAAGCCTTGGATTTCCCCACTCACTTCCTGAACACCGCTTACTTCTCTAAGAGTCTAGAAAACAAAAAGGGATGATGCACACATCTTGGAAGATATATGTCTGTATGTCTGACATGTATGTATGTATGTATGACTGTATGCTCAGTACACAAGTTGTAGATAAATGTTGTTTAACAAAAATTATGGAGGCAGGAGATATAACTCAAAGCATGAGGACCTGAGTGCAGTTCCCAGAATCCCTGTGTTTGCTTTTTAAGAAGACTGCTAGATGTGAACCTTGTGAGCTTCATCAATGACCAACCTTCTAATGTTGTTAGATATGTCCACGTATGTAGTAGTGACACTAATGTTATGTGGGTCACCAAGCCCTATCTAAATGGATTTAAGCCCTACTCCACTGAAGAAAATGCTTGCCTAGTACTGTAATCTGGCCAGGAACCAAAGTCTGGGTAGGCTTTCATCCCCAAAGTTTAGCCTACTACTCTTTTGCTAAATGAACATAGTATCAAACTGTCTTCTAAATGCATATCTTGAAACCCATAGGTTAGTGCAACCCTTAGACCTACCTCAATCAGAGAAGTTTCTTTGTACAGTAGATAGCAGCTAATACAAAAATTCAAAACTGGTCTAAGTACAGACAAAAAGTGAATGTTTGGCTACAAATAGGACGTCTACATCAGACCTGCTCCACTCAAAGCTCAGGGAACATGTTGGAAGATAAGGTGAAGTCTATAAGAGCCAGAGGTCAGAGAAGACCAGAGTCATTTTTACAAAGAAGAACCGGCGCACTCAGGAACTCACAGCTACTGTAGTTGCCTGCTCAAGCTTAAGCCTGTCAACATTGCAGCTTGGAGGTTAGAAGAGCTACACTCCTGGCTGAGTCTATTAATAAATGATGCCTTCTGAGGGAGGGCCAATCAGTTTTCTTTAAGGGTATGTCTCCTGGTAAGTCAATCATGATCCAGTGACTGGCCCTACACCCAAGCATATATGGGCAGAACAAATTGGACCCAAGTGTTATTTTTAAAAATGGACTTGAAATTGGGGAGCATTAGCGGTAGATCTGGGAGGATTAAGGGGGGCAGAGGGAGTTAAATATGTATGCCTATATCAAACTCTCGAATAATTAATTTTAAAAATAAAAAAACAAATTACATGTCTGTAATCTTAACCCCGGGAAGGCTGGGATAGGAGCATGCCTTGGACTCACTAGCCTGCCATTCTAGTCAAATAAGTGAATTCCAGGCCAATGAGGGACCTGTCTAAATAAATAAGGTAGATGGTTTCTAGGGAATGAATCTTACTTTGGGGAGGCTGCTGTGGACTGAACTCCCCAAATACCTCCACAAACCAGACCAAACCTAAATGGAAGCATTCATACTAAATGCCACATAATCAAACAAAAATTTTAGGAAACAGATAGATCCCCAAACAGATCTATTTTTCTAGAAAATAAGACTCTACTTAAATAGTAAGCATACTGAAACCTGAAACCATCTTTCATTACCCACTTATTTTTCAGTCTCTCTCTCTGTCCCCCAGTCCCTGTTGTACAAACCCGACTGTTCTCCTCTTGCCCAGTTGGATGACCAGTCTGCTTTGTAGAGAGGACACCCAGATCCATGAAGCCCCAATAAAAGTCAGTAAGATCTATAATTAAATGTGCTGAGACTTTTGACACCTAACGGTTGGTCACAGTGATGTTTATCACCATGGCATAGAGGCAAAAGGACATGCGAAGCAGAAACAGAGTTACATGCATGTTATTATGTGACTGAACTGACTTAAATTTGCATGTGTATATCTCTGCAGTCTTTAAGAAAACTGTAGAAGCCTCAAATTCTAATCAGCAGGGGAAACGCATGGAAGGCAAAAAACAAAAATAAAAACTAAACAAAACCAGAAATGAACAGAGTCTTAGGGTTGAGGATGAGGATAAAATATTTGAAGATAAAAAAAAAAAAAAAAAAAAAGGATGAGGTGGCCAAGAAGAAAGATACAGAGGAGAGGCAAGGCATTTGCCTAACTTTTCCTTGTGTTTATTGGTCTACTTCATAGCAACTATGGGGCGGGGAGGGGGCATAGTTTTTAGATTGTAAATAGGCTGACACTGCAATCTCTGTTCCTCCATTCTTCTCTCTCTCTCTCTCTCTCTCTCTCTCTCCTCTTCTTTCTCTCTTTTTTCCTCCCTCTCTCACTCCCATTACATCACAGACATCTTTGAGACAGGTTGGATGCCAACTACCCAAAACATAATACTTTTTTTTTTTCTTCTTTTTTGGCTTTTTGAGACAGGGTTTCTCTGTGTAGCTTTGCGCCTTTTCTGGATCTCCCTCTGTAGACCCGGTTGGCCTCGAACTCACAAAGATCCGCCTGCCTCTGCCTCCTGAGTGCTGGGATTAAAGACATGTGCCACCACCGCCCGACTAATACTTTTTGTCTAAACAAAACCCAGAGTGACTGGTTGTATGAATACTTAAGCACTCCATTTTAACCTCAAACTTACCAGGGCTTCCTTCACAATGGCTACTTAGAAAGAAATAAAGTCCCTTTATTTAACTGGCACTACCAAGGGGGAAGAGGTGGAGGAAGGAGGGAGGAAGGAAGGAAGGAAGGAAGGAAGGAAGGAAGGAAGGAAGGAGGGAAGGAGGGAGGAGGGGAAGGAGGGAAGGAGGGAAGGAGGGAAGGAGGGAAGGAGGGAGAAGGAGGGAAGAGGACGGGAAGGAAGGAGGGAAGGAGGGAAGGAGGGAAGAAGGAAGGAGGGAAGGAGGGAAGGAGGGAAGAAGGAAGGAGGGAAGGAGGGAAGGAGGGAAGAAGGAAGGAGGGAAGGAGGGAAGGAGGGAAAGAAGGAAGGAGGGAAGGAGGGAAGGAGGGAAGAAGGAAGGAGGGAAGGAGGGAAGGAGGGAAGAAGGAGTAGGGAGGAGGGAAGGAGGGAAGAAGGAAGGGAGGGGAGGAGGGGAAGGAGGGAAGAAGGAAAGGAGGGAAGGAGGAAGGGGAAGAGGAAGGTAGAGGGAGGGAGGGAGGGAGGGAAGGAGGAAGGAAGGAAGGAAGGAAGGAAGGAAGGAAGGAAGGAAGGAAGGAAGGAGGGAAGGAAAAGATAAAAAGAAAAAATAAGTTCACAGTCAATATCTGGCCTGCTGTAAGAGAATAAAGTATCTGAAGAGGAAAGCTTCTGACTGGTATTTTAAAATTAAATTATCCAGATAATTATGCAATTCTTCATTTCATTTCACTAATGTGCACAAACCTAGCTAGAGTCTTGCCTCCAATGCTATCTGTTCATTTTGCTTGGGTGCAACCACTGAGCTTCCCTGTGTTCTTTTTTTTCGTCTGTAGTTTAAAAAAAAAAAGTAAGTGAGGTTTGGGGAAGCTTGAAAAGAAGAAGGAAGCATGAGTGATTTGATCATCACAACCCCAGAGCCCTGTTAAAAAGTATTTGTACTTTAAAAAATGTTTTTTTGCTGAAAGCTTTTTCAGGAGAAATAAATTATACTGACTCTATATAAATAAAAGCAGAAAGAGCAAAGACGAACATGAACATATATTACCAATGCCATTCATCAAATATAGTTGACACTTCAATCTAATCCGGCAAATGAAAACACAGAAGTTTATAGAGTTATAGGAAGTAAGCAATTTAAACACACCGGGGCACAAGGTCATCTAACAACACAGCGGGAAGATGCCCCTTTTCTATCCTTTCTCTCTCTCTCTTTCATCCTTCGGAAACTCACAAACGGTGACTGATAATCCATCTTTCTCACAGAGTGAGGTGATCTTTAAACAGATAATTAATAGCAGCAGTCCAAATGTTCCTCAACAAGTCCACCTTCCTCTAATGTCATAAAATAAAAGGACACTTCATGCATTTCATAGGATCATTATGGTGCAAGGTTTCTCTTTCCATAATAAAGTAATACATTTCTTAACTAATTAGTTCATTAATTTTAAATGTGGTTCCCAGTAAAACCTCTTTGAGACAGTTAATCTTTCTCAAAAGTATGTGAGATTATAAAAAACAGTTCTCAGAGCCCTGTCACCACCCATCATTAATGGTCTGAATGGGTGAGGCAATCCAGAGCTGTAAAAGCACATCTCATTTGTTTTGAAAGCAAACTTCCGTGGCTGCTTTATAACCAGAAATCATATCCATGTCATCCAGATGCTGTGGGAAACTTTACGGTTCCAATTAGGAACGGACAGTTTGCAATGCACCGCTCAAACACTTTGCTAGTCTATATGTAAATACTTCAGTAAAACCACTGAACGGTGATGGAGTTCAATATTAATATCGCAAATTAAAGATGACATCTGAAAGCCTACCATCCAGAAGAGTGATCAGAGCTCACGGCAAGGCAATAATCAGAGGCTTAAGCAACTTTCCAGCACCATGGGGGAGAAAACAAATGTGAGGAGCTTGGAAATTGCACTGGTGCATGAAGAGCACACCATATTAAAGTAAAAGTGTGGATTGACCTGGTGATGGAGTGGAGGATGTGGCCATATGCTTCCATAAAGGACATTTGGAAATGGCATCAAGATTATTCCCTCGGAGCTCATGATTATTACCCAGTGTGTTCCCATCAATTGACAGTGTAAACTTTATCTGTAACAGTGAAATTAGCTGTCAAAATAACTACCTGTCCTCCTGGGAGGAAAAAAAAAAAACCCTCACCTGAATAATTATCACATCTTGTATATTTTCCAGACATGAATATTAGAGGATTTCACTGGCTGGATTCCCCTGATGGGTTGATTGTATTCACTGTCTGAGAAACAGTATGGGTTTCAACAACTTTACTCAAATCATTTTGATGAGGAAAATGGATATTATGTTAAAGTGGTGGGATAACAGTAGAAAGAGGAGACAAAAAAGGAGGGATTTATGACTTTGGCATGGGCTCCTTGCATATTCTAATGAACTATCCTGGGCCCACTTCGTTTAGTAAATCACACTTTGACTTGTAGAAGGCATCGTAAGGAGCATAACTGAGAAGGAACCCCCAGAGACGACACCAAAACCCAGGAATCTCACAAAGGAAACGTCTATGTCCATCCCAAGACACCACGCCTTCATTTCTTCCTTTATGTGGGGAAAACGACAAGATGTAAAGGTCAGCAGATATGTCAGTGTGTGGTATTTCCCTGTGACAATTGTCTAGTGGTCACAAGAATAGGCTCGAGGGTTGGGGATTTAGCTCAGTGGTAGAGCACTTGCCTAGCAAGCACAAGGCCCTGGGTTCAATCCTCAGCATCAAAAAAAAAAAAAAAAAAAAAAAAAAAAAAACCAACCAAACAAACAAACAAAAAACAATCAATCAAACAAACAAACAAACAAACAAAACCAGGTTTGAACCAGACTGCTTAATGCCAGCTCTCCTCCCTGACAGCTGTGTGCTGGCTATCCACTATATCTGCACCATGGCTTCCTTCTGTGAAATGTGGCCACCTCCTGAAGCAAGGCCTGGAGTTGGAAGTTTCTCCGGTCCTGCCTGGCCCTGCACTTCTGCAGCCATTTATAAAATAATCATTCAGAGGTTTAATATTATTCACAAACTGATGGCCGATGGCAGGCCTCTTGCTAGCTAGCTTTCATATCTCAAATTAACCAATTTCTATTAATCTATGTTTTGCCACATATTCTGTGGCTTTACTGGTCTGCTGGCATGTTGCTCCTTGGGCAGCAGGCTGGCATCTTCCCAGACTCTACCTTTCTCTTTCCTGTCTCTCTCCTTGGATTTCCCACCTGCCTCTAAGCTCCTTGCCATAGGCCAAAGTGTCTTATTGATTAACCAATGGGAATAACATATAGTCACAGTGTACAGAAAGACATGCCCCAGCATTGGCCTGGTGTGTACACTGTATCTTCCTGGTCCTTAGGAGTACAGATGTTGTCCTTGCCTCCATTAGTTCAGTTTCTTCTATTTGGTTCGAAAAGTCATAAGGCAGTTCCAAGATCCTTTCACAACTGCACTTGGCAATCAATGTCTGTCTTGGCTCCGTGGAACGGTCTATTGCCGGAGCTGCTGTTTCTCCTGAGCCTGGTCTGAGCAGGAATATCACTCCACAGGTACCTCCCACAGGGAAAGAGACCTGGGCAGTAAGATGGGGCCCCAAGACCTCTTGCAATTATTCATTTTCTTCATACTGTCATTCGTAACTTGCTGTGGTTCCAAGCACAGGAAAAGATGCCAGGTGCCATTCAGAAATTGTAGTATCTGTCCCATCTCCTCCATCGTTGTGAAGAGCACTGGACCTTTGGTGCTTAATGTACCACCTTCTGAGACTTCCTGAGATGGATTCCTAAACATACTTTTGCCCTAGAATCCTTGTTGAGCCTTACCCAAACTAATATACACTGTTTGTTTTCTTTTTTGAGAGAGAGAGTCTCACTTTGCTATATAGATTAGGCTGGCCCTGAACTCCGTGATCCCCTTCCCTCAGCCTCCCAAGTGCCAGCACACCTCAAAGTCATCATTTTTTATGGTGCTGCCAGCAAGACTTGAGAAGGGGAGGGATCTCCAGTGGTTATGGACATGGTGTCAGCATCTGCCTCAGGCAGACAACCTGCCAGCAAGTGAACCAAGTTAGAGATGCTGTCACATTCTCATTGTATACTGATCTTCACCCTTTCACGTATGTCTTTTTTCTGAATATTCTTTTGTTCTGGCCAGCATTAAACAAGGACTGTTAGCAGAAGAGAAATAGGACACAGAGGCAGCCCCAGAGAGAACGCTGCCCGAAGCTATAATTGCTGTGAAGAGCAGGTGCCACATCGAGTTGAGATTTTCCTCACCAGCACCTTTTACAGGAGGCTGACACAGATGGAGGGGTGTGACATGAACACAATTTCGCCTTAGCCATCATCAACACAACTACACAATCCATAATAGCTGTAATACAGAAAGCAAACAGCCATCAAGGCACACAGCCTCGCCTATGAAAGATCAAACAATGTTTGACTTGATGGAGACTACACTTTAATCTTCTGAAAAGTCCACACATTTCTGGGTATCACTGAACCACCAAGTCTTTTCCAAAGATAAGGTTAAAAAAAATAATTGTGATTTGGGTGTCTCCTTCAAAAGGAGAACCAACTGTTATTTAAGTTCTGTGAGAGACACTGAATATAGACAGTGTCTCTGACCCATTGTATAACAGAAGAAAAATAAAACAGGGCTGTCCATTAATACCCTGGCCTGAATTCAGTTATTGGAGTGGGTAGGGCAGGCAGGAGGCATTATTATTTTTTAATGGCTCCTTCAACAGAGATGTCCCTGCTCTCATTGTTCTTGGGGTAAAAGCTTCCATTTTGCAAGACCCTTGCCATGCTCCAATTAAAAACAGGATGTATTGTTAAGGGGCACTAGAATATCAGTTTCCTTCTACCTGTATTTTGTCCATTGTTAAAAAAAAAAATCTTACATAAAGAAAAAGTTAGAGGCTGAGAAGAGCTTTTGGTAAGCCCAGAGTGGGGACTATTGCCACTTTAAAAAAATACCATTTCTGAAAGAAAGCAGAGGTGTCAGAGACAAAGGGAAAAGGGGGAGACGTGTCAGTCAGTCAATAGCATTTATTGAACACTCACTGTGTGGGGAGAACAAAAGGGCATAATACACTGGGCACTTGTTCTCTGGGAGACTGTAAACTAACGAACCAACCAGCACGGACCCAAGTAAAGACTTTTAAAGCAACCTCACGCTTACTGTAGCTTGAAAGAATTGTGTGTGAGAGCCCATGCCTGCGTGTGCCCCAGTGTGTGTGCATGTGACTGCGTGTGTGCATGTGTATGTATGTACATATGTAAGGTAAGTCTGCACTAATAATCAGCCATGGTAAAAATACCAGAGAATCCATGCCACTACACGAAGGAAAAATGATAGAAGGATGCAAATTGTCTGCCAGCACTTTTGTCTTTCAATTGACTCTTCCCTGAGTGTAAATCAGAAGTGGAAATACAGCACAGGTACCTTTATTGTCACTAGGATGCCAGGAAACTGGCACCTCAGCATGTCTGAAAGCCCACACTTCAAAGATATGCATCATATGTATTACTGTTCCACCTCACAGAAGTGATTTGACTAGAAAATGCGATGACAAGGAGCCATATTGGGGAACAGAAATTGTTTACATAATTGCTTGGTCTGTTGGTGAATCTGGGCCTTCATTTAGAATTCATTATTTTATAAACCGCGCAAAGGGATTTCCAAGTTGTCAAGCTTGGTTTGTAAAAAATAAAATAAAAAGATATGATAAAATGTCTGGCACAGCTTTTCTGACTTTAATTTTTTTCCTCCCTGCTATCCATCTTCCCGGTCATAGTGGGTACTCCATCAGCTGTGATAGCTGCTATTTTCTCTGGATTTAGATCAAACAACCTCAGAACATCCATCAGGGCCATTTTTACATCCTTTCTCCTTTGATGCCAAACCCCAAAGATTCCCCATCCTGTACAGTCTGCAAGTCGTTGGACTGACAAGTATTAGTAACCTTGGAATGTCACCCAGACACCAGCTTTCATCCTGGAGGAGGCTAATGAATTTTGCTGCAACGGACTTGGTCTTGAAATGATTTTTCTTCAGGTCACCTTTCATAGTTAAAATAGTTTGCTTTCTTGTAGTTTACTTTTTTCTCTGCTGAGGCAAAGTAGCAGAGAGAATGGAGCCCAAGGACAGGAGAGACTCAAGCACAGAATTCTAATCCCTGCTTTTACCACTGGATATTGTTTAATTATTTGGGAAAAACTTCAGTTCCTTAGAATATCTTTGCCTGTTAAGAGAACTTAAAAGCATAATCTTCATTAGGATTTTTAACTTTTAAAACATATATGCATATATGTATATATTTAATAATTTTCAACAAATACATATGTACACATGCAGAGAGACTTGTGTGGAATTAATTACATGTTTGTTATACTTTAAAATATATAGAATGAGAAGCTAATAAAGCTTTAATCAAATGTTCATTTTATTAATCAAAATAGTAGCTCTACATATTCTCTAGTAAGATGATAAGAACAGGTCAGAGACATCAGTTTTCTGTGTAATTTTGCTATACATAAAGCTGTGTATAAACACTCAGAAGAAACAGCTGAACTCTGCCTAGGTGCAGAGACTGAACCACTGGTCAGGGACATGACCATGCAACAACATCTGGGTTGATAATATAGCCAGAACCAAGTGCTTCAAGCCAGGCTTCATACTGTCATGTAATTGGTGTTTATTGAGCATTGACCATATATATGGTGTTGCTTAGAGTACAGTAAACTGCCAAAATTTCAAATACAAATAAATAACTCTAGGTCACCTCTGTCTGCCCCATCCCACCAGCCATGGCTACCGGTGAGTTTTCTTGATTCATGTGTACCTCCAGTGGCTCCTTTGCCCACCAGCATACTGCGTGCAGGCCTTTGGCCCCATGAAAACCCTACTCACATTTGTCTGTCTTCAGAATTGGTCTGTGTTTTTCTGTTTCTCAGCCCAGTTGCAGCCCACAGATCCACTTGAGGGCACCAGCACCCTCCAGAAGAAAGCAGCCTCCCAGAGCGAGCTTCCTTCCAAAGCGATCTAGTTGTTCCAGAACTGCCACACTCCCTGATGACTTCTCATACCCATGTCACGTGCTTGTCACAGGACAGGAAGGGTACTCCTTCCCTGGCTTGGTACCTCACTTTACCAAATAAGCATCTGATGAGCAAATGTCTTGCCTAGTCCCCAAGGAAACAGCTCGATCCACATTTCCACCATTTACACAGAGCTTATGAGGAAGACTTGAAGAACAGCTATCTGAAATGGCCCCCAACTGCCATCAGAGTCCTCGCCTCTTTTAACACACATCTGCATCCCCTCCACGCTCTTCTCCCAACACTACTTCCTGGCTCAATCACAGTGTTTCTTCTTGTACTTCTGTCATGTACCTCAATCATTTAGGGACCTGCTATTATGCAAATTCCGATTTAGTAAAGATGCTATGGGATCTGAGATTAAGCATTCGTCAGGTCAATGCTGGAGACAAAATTTGAAAGTGGTGACAAAAATTGAGTAATTAAGATACATAATATTCTAATGTAATATTATAAAATTAAATAGACCAGTTAATGTTGATCATGCTATATTTCTGGAAAGAAGTTTCCATAATTAAGCATATTATAATTTACTCCAAGGGATCATGTACCCTACTTTATTAATCATGTGCTAATTTGCTAGCTTGGATTTTTGCTAGGACACACACACACACACACACACACACACACACACACACACACACTCATGCCCCTCATCATTATAACGATAATATGAAGGACTCTTAATTAACCAATAAAACATACTCTAGCATAATGGATCTCTATCATGGAGAGGGGGTAATTCTGTGCCCCTGGAGAGATTTACCAATGTGAGGAGATACATTTGATTGTCATAAGATATACAGGGTCCATTGACATCTAGTGTGTATATGTCAGATTTTATTTATCATCATACAATGTGAAAGATAATGCCTCACAACTAAGAATTATTTGGCCTAAAATGTTACAGTGTTACAAGTGAGAAACCCTCAGATAAACATATTGTTATACCACAGGTGAGGTGGTAAGAATGAAAATGGCCCCATAGGCTCATAGGAAGTGGCCTGTTGGAGGAAGTGTGTCACTGGGAGGGAGGGCTTTGAGGTTTCAGATGCTCAAGCCAGGCCCAGTGTCACTCTCTCTTCCTGCTGCCTTCAGATCCAGATGTAGAACTCTCAGCTCCTTCTCCAGCACCATGATTGCCTGCATGCCATCATGCTTCCTGCTATGATGACGATGATGCCTCTAAACTGTCAGCCACCCCCAACTCAATGTTTTCATTTATAAGAGTTGCTGTGGTCATAGTGTCTCTTCATAGCAATAGAAACCCTAACCAGACAACAGGTAATAGGTGCCATAAATGAGTTTGAATTTAAGTTTTTATAATTCTGAAATTATTTTCTACTCACTAAAAAAAAAGACCAATTCAGCTTCTAACAATAGGCATTGACTTAAAGTGAGTACATCACTACTTTTTAATGTGTAAAGTTACAATATTTAAAAAATAGTATTTTGTAAGGCTTACAGGAAGGCCATCGGGTGACCAATTGAAAAGTTACTACAAGTTGCTAATTAAGAACCAATTAAGGAGGCAAACTCACAGTGGCTGTGTAGAAACTTGGGTTCAGTAATGTTCAGTGACAGGAGCTCTGGAATCACATTCATTGTATGAAATTTGGAAACCTAAACCTGAGTTTTTATAGCTCCTTAGATTCATAGCCAGTAGAAATTCATGTTACTTTGCAATTGTTCATTTTTTGTTGACTGAGCCCTATTTTTTCAAAGTTTAAGACTATCCTTTCAATAAATATGTGAGTATATTAATTTATTTTTAAGACAAAGTGTCTCGACCTAGCCAAGGTTAGCCTACATGTTGTAATGGATTCTCCAGTCTCAGCTTCTTGTGTACTGGGACTACAGTCAAATGCCACCAACCCTGTGAATATATGAGTTAATGAAACATTAATATAGTATTCTAATTTATAGTATAATATTCTAATCATATAAAATCCCAACATAATATTCTAATAATAAGATATTCTAGTTTTCTTTTTAGAACTATTACTGGTGACCGGATCCAACCTTATTTTGTTCCCTCTGTGATCACAAGGTTCCAAAACATTAAACTGTAAATGATTTTAAAGTCTTAAAGGAACAAGTAAAAACTGCCTGCTTTGCATCAAAAATTAAATACAAACTATACTATATTTGGATATTTACTGCAGAGCTCTGAATTACTGATTGCAGTTCTAAAGCCAACTTTCCATGTTCCAGTGAGATTCTGGGTCTGGAATCTGTCTGTTACCATACCTTTGCCGTGTCTTGGGCTCTCTAGTGGACAGCACAGACAAGACAGCAGTGGGCACCAGGAAAAAGGACAGAGTTTCTGTAACATTCTGTATTTTCTGGAAAGCTACTGTTCCAGTCTCAGAATCCTGAGGACGATCAGCAGCAAACATGTTCCCCCACCCAGAGGTTCAGCACAGTGTGGCTGAATTTAGGTCATTCTTAGCTGCTAGGTGTTAATGACCTGTCTCTTCTCTTTTGTACCCTGGGACCTAGGCTGTAGATAATCTTAGTTTGGGACAATTTATGTATAACTTGAGTGAGCTGAGGGTTTCCTGGACTGATGATAAACATGATTTCTGGGGGTTCGTGTAAACGTGTTTCTGGAAGGGAAGAGAAATCAGAAGGATAGAGTGAGTGAAAACATCTACTCTGACCAATGTGAATAAGCATCATCCAACATATATTTGGCCTGAACAGCACAATAGGTATCAGGATATTACTTTCCTAAGGAAGTAAAGGCTTATTTTGATTCACAGATCAAGAATACAGCCCATCGTGTTTGGGAAGATATGGCAACAGGAGTGATCATGTTGTATCCACAGGAAACAGACACTGATTTTTTTTTCCTTTTTAGTCCATCAGGGACCTCACTCAATTGGGGTGATACCACACCCCCTACATTCAAGGTAGTTCTCAGACACATCTTTCTTAAATATATCCCCATAGGCACACTTAGAAGAATCTATCTATCTATCTATCTATCTATCTATCTATCTATCTATCTAATCATCCATCTAGTCTATCATTTATCTAGTCTATCATCTATCTATACAACTATCTAACTACCCACCCAACTCTATCTTTAGCTCTCTTTCCTTCTTCCTTGAGTGAAGTCATCCATCTTCTCTTGAAAGAGGTTTGGAGACTCCCAGGCTCCAAAATGGTAGGAACTTCTCCTTCTTAATAATTTTCATTCTTTTGTTGGTTTGTTGTTGTTTCAAGAAAGGATTGTATACAGGTGAAGTTGACCTCAATTTTACCATATAACTGAGGATGACTTTGAATTCCTTATCCCCCTGTCTCTACCTCATGAATCCTAGAATGGCCAATATATACTACATGCTTGGTAATGAATCATTTTCTTTATATCTATATCTAGACTAATGGTTCTCAACCTTCCTAATGATGCAACCCTTTAATACATTTCCTCAACCATAAAATTATTTTCATAACTGTAATTTTGCTACTATTATAAATTGTAATGCCAATATCTGTGTTTTCTGATGGTCTTAGGCAACCCTCAAAAGGGTCTTGACCCACAGGTTGAGAACTACTGGTCTAGACAGAGAGAAAGACAATATTCTGTTAGTTCTTTTCTCATAACTAATGTAAGACTATATCAGCATTGTCTTTCTGATCTTTCAGCCTTCAAAGTCCAGTACAAATAATTCTCAGTCTGCTTGAAATATTTATTATTGTTTCTATTTTTCTGTCTAGAACCTGCAATACTCTAACAACTAAACAATTAATACTAGATATAAGGTATATTAGTTACTTTTCTCTTCTTTGTGACAAAAAACCTACAAGAAGCAACTTAGGAAGGAAGTGTCTATTTTTGTTGACAGTTTGAAGGTCTATGGTGGCGATGGCAAGTTGGCAGAACTTGGGATGACAGCTCACATTACATCACTGTGTGGCCACTGGTCAGGAACCCCAGGAAGATGGAGACTAGTGTCCCTCTACTTTCAGTGTCAGTGCAAGACCCCAGCCATGGAAAGGTGCCATCTACTGTCCAGGTAGGCTTTCCCACCTTCATTAACCGATCTAGTCAACCCCTTGCTGTCATGTTCAAAGGCTTTTCTCCTAGGGGCTTCTAGATCCTGTGAAAGGCCAGACATGGTTACACACAACTACAGTTCCAGACACACACATACACACATGTGCATATAGAAAGAATAAGAAAATACAGTAGTCTGCATGCTTGCTGTCTATACATTTTTCATATAGCCTATCAGGTTTATATCTTTCTGCCCCCCAACTAGGAACAACACATATGAAACTTCATACTGCATGCCTGGAACAGGAAGGTATACTTTATACCTTTAGATAAAGGGTAGGTTTATTTTCTGTTCATGCTTTCTTTTTTTCTAAACACCAGACAAGGTGCATGATGAGGCTTTGAAAAATAGGATTCCAGCTGTTTGACCAAAGGAAGCAATGTCTGGAATGTATTTCAATAATGTATCATGCCCAGATGTTAACTAGAGTTTTCTCCTTTTTAAAGACCAATGAAGCCTGTCCAAGAAAAACACTTTAATCATCCCACTCTCCCTCTGGGGCTATGGAAAACTGCCAAATGCTGCCAGCTTAATTGATCATGTATGAAGAGATCTGTGTGAGTATGTATAACTTCTGATTTGACTAGTCATTTAAACAAACACCTAATTTCATACACATCCTATATGCTCTCAAGTCTTAAGGAAACAAGTATTTTGTAGTTTAGCTTCATTGTTCTAAATGAATGATGCTGTAACTGTGAGAATTTTCTCTAAAACACAGAAACCCTGGGAATAATAATAATTTTCTGAATGTTTGTACAAATGTAGCAGTTAATGATTTTTCTCTCAAGTTCAAAGACATTTGCTAGGTTGATAAAAGATAATGTGTTTCTTACCTTCATTTATGTGATTGTAAGAAATGAGGCACACAGTAAATAAACCATTTGTAAAACAGTCACTTTCTGCAGGCTCAGAACCATGGACTTCCTAGTGAGTGTAGAACAATGCCCTAGAGGTTAGCAAGAGATACTAAAGGATGTGTGGTACCTACCCTTTTCATTAACCAATAGTCTCTAGCAGAAACTAATGAGATGTATATGTCATCATATTGGTTTGATAAATTTAATAAATTTGTGCACAAAGTAGAGCTTTTTAAAAATTTACTTATGGTTGTTTAGGTGACAGATATTTGATGGTGGAGGAGCATGTGGAAATAAGGGAACGAATACCATGAATGGTATTATGAGTCTGCTGTCCTCCTCTTGAAGGCCTGGCTTTGTTCTGGAAGTTTACTTTGGAAGCAATCCTTGTGAACTGGAGTAAATGACAAGAAAGAATGAAGTGAAGAAAGCTGAGGAAGAAAACTGAGGCTGTGCTATTAAGTCAGCTACTACTTTGGGCTACTGGAGCGTCTTCCTTGATGCTTCCTCAACTGTCTGAGGCAAAGGGCCAGCCAGAGGCCCACAAGGAGAGCTGCTAATTGTTGACTGTCTCTTGAGAGGGTTAGAGTTGCCCACTGGAAAGGAATTCAGTCCCACACCGGCGATCTGAGCATCACATGGTAGGCCTCCACAGCAGCTTGTGACAGGAGAGCTTTTAGCATCAAGTTGTCATAGCTTGCACAAACCCTTTCCCAGCAGTAATGACTACAACAGGAAACTAGACAGAGAGGCCATAAGGCAGTGCCCGAGAGGAATCTCAGGAGCTGGAAAACAAAATTTAAACGAAGAAGTGTTCCACAGAATACCTGGCCCATTTGACTACAAAGATTGCTTTTGTAAGTAAGCACCCATCATGTTTAGTTAACATAACTCCTCTATCTCTCTTCCCATTTCATTTTGCTAAAAGGAAATGTTCTTCTTTATCTCACTTGCTTAGATTGTAATTTGTTGTTTACTATAACTATCCATATGAGCATGCCTGCCTTCGAGGTGTGGAAGGCAAATATATTTTTAAAAACCTTGAGACCACTGATCCATGTCATAAAACCCAGAGAAAGAGACCCTGGGCTGCAGCAGAAATGACTTGCCCACCATGCTGTCCTCTGGAAACTGAGAACTCACTAAAGGGCCCTAGGAACAACCCATAGAGTCCTGCAGTTCCTCAGAACATATGGCCAACTTCACACCTTCAGGATGGATAGAGAGGTCTTAAGTCACCCTAAACAGTAGCATGGGGGACTCTGGCCCAAACAGGTCCCAAGCTGGCTCAAGGCAGCTTGAAGAGAGCTACTACTCAGGGTGATTCTAACTGATAGAGAAGGACTCAGGACATCTTCAATGAGTCTACAAGCAGATGAAATTTTCTCCCCACCTCCATGGCCATTCAGAGCCTAGAGAGCTTGGCTCTAAAAGCAGTACTACTTCTAACTGTTTTCTCAAAAGCATATTTTGTACAGGCCAAGTTGGTTATTCTGACAGACTTAAAACACTTGGAGGATTGGGTTTTTCCTCTGTGTATTTATACCACCTATATTTTTAATTAATTAATTTTGTTTATTTAGTTTACATCCTGGCCACAGTTTCCCTTCCCTCCTCTCTTCACAGTCCCTCCCTGTTCCCAGCCCCCAATCTACTCATCCTCTGTTTCTGTTCAGGAAAGGGCAGGTCTCCTATGAGTATCAACAAAACATGGCATATCAAGTTGCAATAAGGGCTGGAGAGATGGCTCAGTGGTTAAGAGCACTGACTGCTCTTCCAGAGGTCTTGAGTTCAATTCCCAGCAACCACATGGTGGCTCACAACCACTTGTAATGAGATCTGGTGCCCTCTTCTGGCCTGCAGGGACACATGCAGGCAGAATACTGTATACATAATAAATAAATGTTTTTTTTAAAAAAAGTTGCAGTAAGACTAAGCACCTCCCCATGTACTAAGGCTGGGCAAGGTGACCCAGTTTGAGGAGTAGGGTCCCAAAAGCCAGCAAAAGAGTTAGACATAGCCCCTGTTCCCACTGTTAGAGGAGTCCCACAAGAGGACCAAGCTACACAACTGTAACATATATGCAGAGGGCCTAGGTCAGTCCCATAGGCTCCCTGGTTGTTGGTTCAGTCTTCAAGCCTGGATGAGCACAGGTTAGTTGATTCTACAATTCTTTCTCCTCCTCCTCTACATATTCCCTGGGCTCTGCCTAATGTTTGGCTGTGGGTCTGTATCTGTTTCTATCAATTGCTCAAAGCTTTATATACTGTAGAAATATCTGATCCACCCTGGTGTGTATGTGTGTGTGTGTGTGTGTGTGTGTGTGTGTGTGTGTGTGTGTGTGTGTGTGTGTGTGTCTGTGTGTCTGTGTATGTACTTCATGAAGACAGTTCTTAACTGTAATACAGCCGAGGGGCATCTCATCAGCAATGTTACAAAACCATCTTCATACTTCATCTATTACTCTCTGGATACTCATACCCTATTGAAATGTGCTCGTGGTCTGAAGAGAATGCAACTCACCTCATTTTCATTTGATCTGTA